>NW_028225830.1:0-143067 GCF_052327205.1 Somniosus microcephalus | reverse complement strand
CAGAAGAAGCAGAAGAAGGAGAAGGAGAAGGTGAAGTCTGGAGGGTGAAGCAGAAGAAGCAGAAGAAGGATAAGGAGAAGGTGAAGTCTGGAGGGTGAATCAGAAGAAGTAGAAGAAGGAGAAGGAGAAGGTGAAGTCAGGAGAGTGAAGCAGAAGAAGCAGAAGGAGGAGAAGGAGAAGGTGAAGTCTGGAAGGTGAAGCAGAAGAAGCAGAAGAAGGAGAAAGAGAAGTTGATGTCTGGAGGGCGAATCAGAAGAAGCAGAAGAAGGAGAAGGAGAAGGTGAAGTCTGGAGGGTGAATCAGAAGAAGTAGAAGAAGGAGAAGGAGAAGGTGAAGTCAGGAGGGTGAATCAGAAGAAGTAGAAGAAGGAGAAGGAGAAGGTGAAGTCTGGAGGGTGAAGCAGAAGAAGTAGAAGAAGGAGAAGGAGAAGGTGAAGTCAGGAGGGTGAATCAGAAGATTTAGAAGAAGGAGAAGGAGAAGGTGAAGTCAGGAGGGTGAATCAGAAGAAGCAGAAGAAGGAGAAGGAGAAGGTGAAGTCTGGAGGGTGAATCAGAAGAAGTAGAAGAAGGAGAAGGAGAAGGTGAAGTCAGGAGGGTGAATCAGAAGAAGCAGTAGAAGGAGAAGGAGAAGGTGAAGTCTGGAGGGTGAATCAGAAGAATCAGAAGAAGGAGAAGGAGAAGGTGAAGTCTGGAGGGTGAATCAGAAGAAGCAGAAGAAAGAGAAGGAGAAGGTGAAGTCTGGAGGGTGAAGCAGAAGAAACAGAAGAAGGAGAAGGAGAAGGTGAAGACTGGAGGGTGAATCTGAAGAAGTAGAAGAAGGAGAAGGAGAAGGTGAAGTCTGGAGGGTGAATCAGAAGAAGTAGAAGAAGGAGAAGGAGAAGGTGAAGTCTGGAGGGTGAATCAGAAGAAGCAGAAGAAGGAGAAGGAGAAGGTGAAGTCTGCAGGGTGAATCAGAAGAAGCAGAAGAAGGAGAAGGAGAAGATGAAGTCTGGAGGGTGAATCAGAAGAAGAAGAAGAAGGAGAAGGAGAAGGTGAAGTCTGGAGGGTGAATCAGAAGAAGCAGAAGAAGGAGAAGGAGAAGGTGAAGTTTGGAGGGTGAATCAGAAGAATCAGAAGAAGGAGAAGGAGAAGGTGAAGTCTGGAGGGTGAATCAGAAGAAGCAGAAGAAAGAGAAGGAGAAGGTGAAGTCTGGAGGGTGAAGCAGAAGAAACAGAAGAAGGAGAAGGAGAAGGTGAAGACTGGAGGGTGAATCTGAAGAAGTAGAAGAAGGAGAAGGAGAAGGGGAAGACTGGAGGGTGAATCAGAAGAAGTAGAAGAAGGAGAAGGAGAAGCTGAAGTTTGGAGGGTGAATCAGAAGAAGCAGAAGAAGGAGAAGGAGAAGGTGAAGTCTGGAGGGTGAATCAGAAGAAGCAGAAGAAGGAGAAGGAGAAGGTGAAGTCTGGAGGGTGAAACAGAAGAAGCAGAAGAAGGAGAAGGAGAAGGAGAAGTCTGGAGGGTGAATCAGAAGAAGCAGAAGAAGGAGAAGGAGAAGGTGAAGTCAGGAGGGTGAATCAGAAGAAGCAGAAGAAGGAGAAGGAGAAGGTGAAGTTAGGAGGGTGAATCAGAAGAAGCAGAAGAAGGAGAAGGAGCAGGTGAAGTCAGGGGGTGAAGCAGAAGAAGTAGAAGAAGGAGAAGGAGAAGGTGAAGTCAGGACGGTGAAGCAGAAGAAGCAGAAGAAGGAGAAGGAGAAGGTGAAGTCTGGAGGGCGCAGCAGAAGAAGCAGAAGAAGGAGAAGGAGAAGCTGAAGTCTGGAGGGTGAAGCAGAAGAAGCAGAAGAAGGAGAAGGAGAAGGTGAAGTCTGGAGGGTGAATCAGAAGAAGTAGAAGAAGGAGAAGGAGAAGGTGAAGTCAGGAGAGTGAAGCAGAAGAAGCAGAAGATGGAGAAGGAGAAGGTGAAGTCTGGAGGGCGAAGCAGAAGAAGCAGAAGAAGGAGAAGGAGAAGGTGAAGTCTGGAGGGTGAAGCAGAAGAAGCAGAAGAAGGAGAAGGAGAAGGTGAAGTCTGGAGGGTGAATCAGAAGAAGTAGAAGGAGGAGAAGGAGAAGGTGAAGTCAGGAGGGTGAAGCAGAAGAAGCAGAAGAAGGAGAAGGAGAAGGTGAAGTCTGGAGGGTGAAGCAGAAGAAGCAGAAGAAGGAGCAGGAGAAGGTGAAGTCTGGAGGGTGAAGCAGAAGAAGCAGAAGAAGGAGAAGGAGAAGGTGAAGTCAGGAGGGTGAATCAGAAGAAGTAGAAGAAGGAGAAAGAGAAGGTGAAGTCTGGAGTGTGAATCAGAAGAAGCAGAAGAAGGAGAAGGAGAAGGTGAAGTCTGGAGGGTGAATCAGAAGAAGTAGACGAAGGAGAAGGAGAAGGTGAAGTCTGGAGGGTGAATCAGAAGAAGTAGAAGAAGGAGAAGGAGAAGGTGAAGTCTGGAGGGTGAATCAGAAGAAGCAGAAGAAGGAGAAGGAGATGGTGAAGTCTGGAGGGTGAATCAGAAGAAGCAGAAGAAGGAGAAGGTGAAGTCTGGAGGGTGATTCAGAAGAAGCAGAATAAGGAGAAGGAGAAGGTGAAGTCTGGAGGGTGAAACGGAAGAAGCAGAAGAAGGAGAAGGAGAAGGTGAAGTCTGGAGGGTGAATCAGAAGAAGTAGAAGAAGGAGAGGGAGAAGGTGAAGTCTGGAGGGTGAATCAGAAGAAGCAGAAGAAGGAGAAGGAGAAGGTGAAGTCTGGAGGGTGAATCAGAAGAAGCAGAAGAAGGAGAAGGAGAAGGTGAAGTCTGGAGGGTGAATCAGAAGAAGCAGAATAAGGAGAAGGAGAAGGTGAAGTCTGGAGGGTGAATCAGAAGAAGCAGAAGAAGGAGAAGGAGAAGGTGAAGTCTGGAGGGTGAATCAGAAGAAGTAGAAGAAGGAGAAGGAGAAGGTGTAGTCTGGAGGGTGAAGCAGAAGAAGTAGAAGAAGGAGAAGGAGAAGGTGAAGTCTGGAGGGTGAATCAGAAGAAGCAGAAAAAGGAGAAGGAGAAGGTGAAGTCTGGAGGGTGAATCAGAAGAAGTAGAAGAAGGAGAAGGAGAAGGTGAAGTCTGGACGGTGAATCAGAAGAAGCAGAAGAAGGAGAAGGAGAAGGTGAAGTCTGGAGGGTGAATCAGAAGAAGCAGAAGAAGGAGAAGGAGAAGGTGAAGTCTGCAGGGTGAATCAGAAGAAGCAGAAGAAGGAGAAGGAGAAGGTGAAGTCTGGAGGGTGAATCAGAAGAAGCAGAATAAGGAGAAGGAGAAGGTGAAGTCTGGAGGGTGAATCAGAAGAAGCAGAAGAAGGAGAAGGAGAAGGTGAAGTCTGGAGGGTGAATCAGAAGGAGTAGAAGAAGGAGAATGAGAAGGTGAAGTCTGGAGGGTGAATCAGAAGAAGCAGAAGAAGGAGAAGCAGAAGGTGAAGTCTGGAGGGTGAATCAGAAGAAGCAGAAGAAGGAGAAGGAGAAGGTGAAGTCTGGAGGGTGAATCAGAAGAAGCAGAAGAAGGAGAAGGAGAAGGTGAAGTCTGGAGGGTGAATCAGAAGAAGCAGAATAAGGAGAAGGAGAAGGTGAAGTCTGGAGGGTGAATCAGAAGAAGCAGAAGAAGGAGAAGGAGAAGGTGAAGTCTGGAGGGTGAATCAGAAGAAGTAGAAGAAGGAGAAGGAGAAGGTGAAGTCTGGAGGGTGAAGCAGAAGAAGCAGAAGAAGGAGAAGGAGAAGGTGAAGTCAGGAGGGTGAATCAGAAGAAGTAGAAGAAGGAGAAGGAGAAGGTGAAGTCAGGTGGGTGAATCAGAAGAAGCAGAAGAAGGAGAAGGAGAAGGTGAAGTCTGGAGGGTGAATCAGAAGAATCAGAAGAAGGAGAAGGAGAAGGTGAAGTCTGGAGGGTGAATCAGAAGAAGCAGAAGAAAGAGAAGAAGAAGGTGAAGTCTGGAGGGTGAAGCAGAAGAAACAGAAGAAGGAGAAGGAGAAGGTGAAGACTGGAGGGTGAATCTGAAGAAGTATAAGAAGGAGAAGGAGAAGGTGAAGTCTGGAGGGTGAATCAGAAGAAGTAGAAGAAGGAGAAGGAGAAGGTGAAGTCTGGAGGGTGAATCAGAAGAAGCAGAAGAAGGAGAAGGAGAAGGTGAAGTCTGGAGGGTGAATCAGAAGAAGCAGAAGAAGGAGAAGGAGAAGATGAAGTCTGGAGGGTGAATCAGAAGAAGCAGAAGAAGGAGAAGGAGAAGGTGAAGTCTGGAGGGTGAATCAGAAGAAGCAGAAGAAGGAGAAGGAGAAGGTGAAGTCTGGAGGGTGAATCAGAAGAAGCAGAAGAAGGAGAAGGAGAAGGTGAAGTCAGGAGGGTGAATCAGAAGAAGCAGAAGAAGGAGAAGGAGAAGGTGTAGTTAGGAGGGTGAATCAGAAGAAGCAGAAGAAGGAGAAGGAGCAGGTGAAGTCAGGGGGGTGAAGCAGAAGAAGTAGAAGAAGGAGAAGGAGAAGGTGAAGTCAGGACGGTGAAGCAGAAGAAGCAGAAGAAGGAGAAGGAGAAGGTGAAGTCTGGAGGGCGCAGCAGAAGAAGCAGAAGAAGGAGAAGGAGAAGCTGAAGTCTGGAGGGTGAAGCAGAAGAAGCAGAAGAAGGAGAAGGAGAAGGTGAAGTCTGGAGGGTGAATCAGAAGAAGTAGAAGAAGGAGAAGGAGAAGGTGAAGTCAGGAGAGTGAAGCAGAAGAAGCAGAAGATGGAGAAGGAGAAGGTGAAGTCTGGAGGGCGAAGCAGAAGAAGCAGAAGGAGGAGAAGGAGAAGGTGAAGTCTGGAGGGTGAAGCAGAAGAAGCAGAAGAAGGAGAAGGAGAAGGTGAAGTCTGGAGGGTGAATCAGAAGAAGTAGAAGAAGGAGAAGGAGAAGGTGAAGTCAGGAGGGTGAAGCAGAAGAAGCAGAAGAAGGAGAAGCAGAAGGTGAAGTCTGGAGGGTGAAGCAGAAGAAGCAGAAAAAGGAGCAGGAGAAGTTGAAGTCTGGAGGGTGAAGCAGAAGAAGCAGAAGAAGGAGAAGGAGAAGGTGAAGTCAGGATGGTGAATCAGAAGAAGTAGAAGAAGGAGAAGGAGAAGGTGAAGTCTGGAGGGTGAATCAGAAGAAGCAGAAGAAGGAGAAGGAGAAGGTGAAGTCTGGAGGGTGAATCAGAAGAAGCAGAAGAAGGAGAAGGAGAAGATGAAGTCTGGAGGGTGAATCAGAAGAAGTAGAAGAAGGAGAAGGAGAAGGTGAGGTCTGGAGGGTCAATCAGAAGAAGCAGAAGAAGGAGAAGGAGAAGGTGAAGTCTGGAGGGTGAATCAGAAGAAGCAGAAGAAGGACAAGGAGAAGGTGAAGTCTGGAGGGTGAATTAGAAGAAGCAGAAGAAGGAGAAGGAGAAGGTGAAGTCAGGAGGGTGAATCAGAAGAAGCAGAAGAAGGAGAAGGAGAAGGTAAAGTTAGGAGGGTGAATCAGAAGAAGCAGAAGAAGGAGAAGGAGCAGGTGAAGTCAGGGGGGTGAAGCAGAAGAAGTAGAAGAAGGAGAAGGAGAAGGTGAAGTCAGGAGGGTGAAGCAGAAGAAGCAGAAGAAGGAGAAGGAGAAGGTGAAGTCTGGAGGGCGCAGCAGAAGAAGCAGAAGAAGGAGAAGGAGAAGGTGAAGTCTGGAGGGTGAATCAGAAGAAGTAGAAGAAGGTGAAGGAGAAGGTGAAGTCAGGAGAGTGAAGCAGAAGAAGCAGAAGAAGGAGAAGGAGAAGGTGAAGTCTGGAGGGTGAAGCAGAAGAAGGAGAAGGAGAAGGTGATGTCTGGAGGGCGAAGCAGAAGAAGCAGAAGAAGGAGAAGGAGAAGGTGAAGTCTGGAGGGTGAAGCAGAAGAAGCAGAAGAAGGAGAAGGAGAAGGTGAAGTCTGGAGGGTGAATCAGAAGAAGTAGAAGAAGGAGAAGGAGAAGGTGAAGTCAGGAGGGTGAAGCAGAAGAAGCAGAAGAAGGAGAAGGAGAAGGTGAAGTCAGGAGGGTGCATCGGAAGAAGTAGAAGAAGGAGAAGGAGAAGGTGAAGTCTGGAGGGTGAATCAGAAGAAGTAGAAGAAGGAGAAGGAGAAGGTGAAGTCTGGAGGGTGAATCAGAAGAAGTAGAAGAAGGAGAATGAGAAGGTGAAGTCTGGAGGGTGAATCAGAAGAAGCAGAAGAAGGAGAAGGAGAAGGTGAAGTCTGGAGGGAGAAGCAGAAGAAGTAGAAGAAGGAGAAGGAGAAGGTGAAGTCTGGAGGGTGAATCAGAAGAAGTAGAAGAAGGAGAAGGAGAAGGTGAAGTCTGGAGGGTGAATCAGAAGAAGTAGAAGAAGGAGAAGGAGAAGGTGAAGTCTGGAGGGTGAATCAGAAGAAACAGAAGAAGGAGAAGGAGAAGGTGAAGTCTGGAGGGTGGATCAGAAGAAGTGGAAGAAGGAGAAGGAGAAGGTGTAGTCCGGAGGGTGAATCAGTAGAAGTCGACGAAGGAGAAGGAGAAGGTGAAGTCTGGAGGGTGAATCAGAAGAAGCAGAAGAAGGAGAAGGAGAAAGTGAAGTCTGGAGGGTGAATCAGAAGAAGTAGAAGAAGGAGAAGGAGAAGGTGAAGTCTGGAGGGTGAATCAGAAGAAGCAGAAGAAGGAGAAGGAGAAGGTGAAGTCTGGAGGGTGAATCAGAAGAAGCAGAAGAAGGAGAAGGAGAAGGTGAAGTCTGGAGGGTGAAACAGAAGAAGCAGAATAAGGAGAAGGAGAAGGTGAAGTCAGGAGGGTGAATCAGAAGAAGCAGAAGAAGGAGAAGGAGAAGGTGAAGTAAGGAGGGTGAATCAGAAGAAGCAGAAGAAGGAGAAGGAGAAGGTGAAGTCTGGAGTGTGAAGCAGAAGAAGCAAAAGAAGGAGAAGGAGAAGGTGAAGTCTGGAGGGTGAATCAGAAGAAGTAGAAGAAGGAGAAGGAGAAGGTGAAGTCTGGAGGGTGAAGCAGAAGAAGTAGAAGAAGGAGAAGGAGAAGGTGAAGTCAGGAGGGTGAATCAGAAGAAGTAGAAGAAGGAGAAGGAGAAGGTGAAGTCAGGAGGGTGAATCAGAAGAAGCAGTAGAAGGAGAAGGAGAAGGTGAAGTCTGGAGGGTGAATCAGAAGAATCAGAAGAAGGAGAAGGAGAAGGTGAAGTCTGGAGGGTGAATCAGAAGAAGCAGAAGAAAGAGAAGGAGAAGGTGAAGTCTGGAGGGTGAAGCAGAAGAAACAGAAGAAGGGGAAGGAGAAGGTGAAGACTGGAGGGTGAATCTGAAGAAGTAGAAGAAGGAGAAGGAGAAGGTGAAGTCTGGAGGGTGAATCAGAAGAAGTAGAAGATGGAGAAGGAGAAGGTGAAGTCTGGAGGGTGAATCAGAAGAAGCAGAAGAAGGAGAAGGAGAAGGTGAAGTCTGCAGGGTGAATCAGAAGAAGCAGAAGAAGGAGAAGGAGAAGATGAAGTCTGGAGGGTGAATCAGAAGAAGAAGAAGAAGGAGAAGGAGAAGGTGAAGTCTGGAGGGTGAATCAGAAGAAGCAGAAGAAGGAGAAGGAGAAGGTGAAGTTTGGAGGGTGAATCAGAAGAATCAGAAGAAGGAGAAGGAGAAGGTGAAGTCTGGAGGGTGAATCAGAAGAAGCAGAAGAAAGAGAAGGAGAAGGTGAAGTCTGGAGGGTGAAGCAGAAGAAACAGAAGAAGGAGAAGGAGAAGGTGAAGACTGGAGGGTGAATCTGAAGAAGTAGAAGAAGGAGAAGGAGAAGGGGAAGACTGGAGGGTGAATCAGAAGAAGTAGAAGAAGGAGAAGGAGAAGGTGAAGTTTGGAGGGTGAATCAGAAGAAGCAGAAGAAGGAGAAGGAGAAGGTGAAGTCTGGAGGGTGAATCAGACGAAGCAGAAGAAGGAGAAGGAGAAGGTGAAGTCTGGAGGGTGAAACAGAAGAAGCAGAAGAAGGAGAAGGAGAAGGAGAAGTCTGGAGGGTGAATCAGAAGAAGCAGAAGAAGGAGAAGGAGAAGGTGAAGTTTGGAGGGTGAATCAGAAGAATCAGAAGAAGGAGAAGGAGAAGGTGAAGTCTGGAGGGTGAATCAGAAGAAGCAGAAGAAAGAGAAGGAGAAGGTGAAGTCTGGAGGGTGAAGCAGAAGAAACAGAAGAAGGAGAAGGAGAAGGTGAAGACTGGAGGGTGAATCTGAAGAAGTGGAAGAAGGAGAAGGAGAAGGGGAAGACTGGAGGGTGAATCAGAAGAAGTAGAAGAAGGAGAAGGAGAAGGTGAAGTTTGGAGGGTGAATCAGAAGAAGCAGAAGAAGGAGAAGGAGAAGGTGAAGTCTGGAGGGTGAATCAGAAGAAGCAGAAGAAGGAGAAGGAGAAGGTGAAGTCTGGAGGGTGAATCAGAAGAAGCAGAAGAAGGAGAAGGAGAAGGTGAAGTCAGGAGGGTGAATCAGAAGAAGCAGAAGAAGGAGAAGGAGAAGGTGAAGTTAGGAGGGTGAATCAGAAGAAGCAGAAGAAGGAGAAGGAGCAGGTGAAGTCAGGGGGGTGAAGCAGAAGAAGTAGAAGAAGGAGAAGGTGAAGTCTGGAGGGTGAATCAGAAGAAGCAGAAGAAGGAGAAGGAGAAGGTGAAGTCAGGAGGGTGAATCAGAAGAAGCAGAAGAAGGAGAAGGAGAAGGTGTAGTTAGGAGGGTGAATCAGAAGAAGCAGAAGAAGGAGAAGGAGCAGGTGAAGTCAGGGGGGTGAAGCAGAAGAAGTAGAAGAAGGAGAAGGAGAAGGTGAAGTCAGGACGGTGAAGCAGAAGAAGCAGAAGAAGGAGAAGGAGAAGGTGAAGTCTGGAGGGCGCAGCAGAAGAAGCAGAAGAAGGAGAAGGAGAAGCTGAAGTCTGGAGGGTGAAGCAGAAGAAGCAGAAGAAGGAGAAGGAGAAGGTGAAGTCTGGAGGGTGAATCAGAAGAAGTAGAAGAAGGAGAAGGAGAAGGTGCAGTCAGGAGAGTGAAGCAGAAGAAGCAGAAGATGGAGAAGGAGAAGGTGAAGTCTGGAGGGCGAAGCAGAAGAAGCAGAAGAAGGAGAAGGAGAAGGTGAAGTCTGGAGGGTGAAGCAGAAGAAGCAGAAGAAGGAGAAGGAGAAGGTGAAGTCTGGAGGGTGAATCAGAAGAAGTAGAAGAAGGAGAAGGAGAAGGTGAAGTCAGGAGGGTGAAGCAGAAGAAGCAGAAGAAGGAGAAGGAGAAGGTGAAGTTTGGAGGGTGAAGCAGAAGAAGCAGAAAAAGGAGCAGGAGAAGTTGAAGTCTGGAGGGTGAAGCAGAAGAAGCAGAAGAAGGAGAAGGAGAAGGTGAAGTCAGGATGGTGAATCAGAAGAAGTAGAAGAAGGAGAAGGAGAAGGTGAAGTCTGGAGGTTGAATCAGAAGAAGCAGAAGAAGGAGAAGGAGAAGGTGAAGTCTGGAGGGTGAATCAGAAGAAGCAGAAGAAGGACAAGGAGAAGGTGAAGTCTGGAGGGTGAATTAGAAGAAGCAGAAGAAGGAGAAGGAGAAGGTGAAGTCAGGAGGGTAAATCAGAAGAAGCAGAAGAAGGAGAAGGAGAAGGTAAAGTTAGGAGGGTGAATCAGAAGAAGGAGAAGGAGCAGGTGAAGTCAGGGGGGTGAAGCAGAAGAAGTAGAAGAAGGAGAAGGAGAAGGTGAAGTCAGGAGGGTGAAGCAGAAGAAGCAGAAGAAGGAGAAGGAGAAGGTGAAGTCTGGAGGGCGCAGCAGAAGAAGCAGAAGAAGGAGAAGGAGAAGGTGAAGTCTGGAGGGTGAATCACAAGAAGTAGAAGAAGGTGAAGGAGAAGGTGAAGTCAGGAGAGTGAAGCAGAAGAAGCAGAAGAAGGAGAAGGAGAAGTTGAAGTCTGGAGGGTGAAGCAGAAGAAGCAGAATGAGGAGAAGGAGAAGGTGATGTCTGGAGGGCGAAGCAGAAGAAGCAGAAGAAGGAGAAGGAGAAGGTGAAGTCTGGAGGGTGAAGCAGAAGAAGCAGAAGAAGGAGAAGGAGAAGGTGAAGTCTGGAGGGTGAATCAGAAGAAGTAGAAGAAGGAGAAGGAGAAGGTGAAGTCAGGAGGGTGAAGCAGAAGAAGCAGAAGAAGGAGAAGGAGAAGGTGAAGTCAGGAGGGTGAATCGGAAGAAGTAGAAGAAGGAGAAGGAGAAGGTGAAGTCTGGAGGGTGAATCAGAAGAAGTAGAAGAAGGAGAAGGAGAAGGTGAAGTCTGGAGGGTGAATCAGAAGAAGTAGAAGAAGGAGAATGAGAAGGTGAAGTCTGGAGGGTGAATCAGAAGAAGCAGAAGAAGGAGAAGGAGAAGGTGAAGTCTGGAGGGAGAAGCAGAAGAAGTAGAAGAAGGAGATGGAGAAGGTGAAGTCTGGAGGGTGAATCAGAAGAAGTAGAAGAAGGAGAAGGAGAAGGTGAAGTCTGGAGGGTGAATCAGAAGAAGTAGAAGAAGGAGAAGGAGAAGGTGAAGTCTGGAGGGTGAATCAGAAGAAACAGAAGAAGGAGAAGGAGAAGGTGAAGTCTGGAGGGTGAATCAGAAGAAGTAGAAGAAGGAGAAGGAGAAGGTGTAGTCTGGAGGGTGAATCAGTAGAAGTCGACGAAGGAGAAGGAGAAGGTGAAGTCTGGAGGGTGAATCAGAAGAAGCAGAAGAAGGAGAAGGAGAAAGTGAAGTCTGGAGGGTGAATCAGAAGAAGTAGAAGAAGGAGAAGGAGAAGGTGAAGTCTGGAGGGTGAATCAGAAGAAGCAGAAGAAGGAGAAGGAGAAGGTGAAGTCTGGAGGGTGAATCAGAAGAAGCAGAAGAAGGAGAAGGAGAAGGTGAAGTCTGGAGGGTGAAACAGAAGAAGCAGAATAAGGAGAAGGAGAAGGTGAAGTCAGGAGGGTGAATCAGAAGAAGCAGAAGAAGGAGAAGGAGAAGGTGAAGTAAGGAGGGTGAATCAGAAGAAGCAGAAGAAGGAGAAGGAGAAGGTGAAGTCTGGAGTGTGAAGCAGAAGAAGCAAAAGAAGGAGAAGGAGAAGGTGAAGTCTGGAGGGTGAATCAGAAGAAGTAGAAGAAGGAGAAGGAGAAGGTGAAGTCAGGAGGGTGAATCAGAAGAAGTAGAAGAAGGAGAAGGAGAAGGTGAAGTCAGGAGGGTGAATCAGAAGAAGCAGTAGAAGGAGAAGGAGAAGGTGAAGTCTGGAGGGTGAATCAGAAGAATCAAAAGAAGGAGAAGGAGAAGGTGAAGTCTGGAGGGTGAATCAGAAGAAGCAGAAGAAAGAGAAGGAGAAGGTGAAGTCTGGAGGGTGTAGCAGAAGAAACAGAAGAAGGAGAAGGAGAAGGTGAAGACTGGAGGGTGAATCTGAAGAAGTAGAAGAAGGAGAAGGAGAAGGTGAAGTCTGGAGGGTGAATCAGAAGAAGTAGAAGAAGGAGAAGGAGAAGGTGAAGTCTGGAGGGTGAATCAGAAGAAGCAGAAGAAGGAGAAGGAGAAGGTGAAGTCTGCAGGGTGAATCAGAAGAAGCAGAAGAAGGAGAAGGAGAAGATGAAGTCTGGAGGGTGAATCAGAAGAAGAAGAAGAAGGAGAAGGAGAAGGTGAAGTCTGGAGGGTGAATCAGAAGAAGCAGAAGAAGGAGAAGGAGAAGGTGAAGTTTGGAGGGTGAATCAGAAGAATCAGAAGAAGGAGAAGGAGAAGGTGAAGTCTGGAGGGTGAATCAGAAGAAGCAGAAGAAAGAGAAGGAGAAGGTGAAGTCTGGAGGGTGAAGCAGAAGAAACAGAAGAAGGAGAAGGAGAAGGTGAAGACTGGAGGGTGAATCTGAAGAAGTAGAAGAAGGAGAAGGAGAAGGGGAAGACTGGAGGGTGAATCAGAAGAAGTAGAAGAAGGAGAAGGAGAAGGTGAAGTTTGGAGGGTGAATCAGAAGAAGCAGAAGAAGGAGAAGGAGAAGGTGAAGTCTGGAGGGTGAAACAGAAGAAGCAGAAGAAGGAGAAGGAGAAGGAGAAGTCTGGAGGGTGAATCAGAAGAAGCAGAAGAAGAAGGAGAAGGTGAAGTCTGGAGGGTGAATCAGAAGAAGCAGAAGAAGGAGAAGGAGAAGGTGAAGTTAGGAGGGTGAATCAGAAGAAGCAGAAGAAGGAGAAGGAGCAGGTGAAGTCAGGAGGGTGAAGCAGAAGAAGTAGAAGAAGGAGAAGGAGAAGGTGAAGTCAGGACGGTGAAGCAGAAGAAGCAGAAGAAGGAGAAGGAGAAGGTGAAGTCTGGAGGGCGGAGCAGAAGAAGCAGAAGAAGGAGAAGGAGAAGCTGAAGTCTGGAGGGTGAAGCAGAAGAAGCAGAAGAAGGAGAAGGAGAAGGTGAAGTCTGGAGGGTGAATCAGAAGAAGTAGAAGAAGGAGAAGGAGAAGGTGAAGTCAGGAGAGTGAAGCAGAAGAAGCAGAAGATGGAGAAGGAGAAGGTGAAGTCTGGAGGGCGAAGCAGAAGAAGCAGAAGAAGGAGAAGGAGAAGGTGAAGTCTGGAGGGTGAAGCAGAAGAAGCAGAAGAAGGAGAAGGAGAAGGTGAAGTCTGGAGGGTGAATCAGAAGAAGTAGAAGGAGGAGAAGGAGAAGGTGAAGTCAGGAGGGTGAAGCAGAAGAAGCAGAAGAAGGAGAAGGAGAAGGTGAAGTCTGGAGGGTGAAGCAGAAGAAGCAGAAGAAGGAGCAGGAGAAGGTGAAGTCTGGAGGGTGAAGCAGAAGAAGCAGAAGAAGGAGAAGGAGAAGGTGAAGTCAGGAGGGTGAATCAGAAGAAGTAGAAGAAGGAGAAGGAGAAGGTGAAGTCTGGAGTGTGAATCAGAAGAAGCAGAAGAAGGAGAAGGAGAAGGTGAAGTCTGGAGGGTGAATCAGAAGAAGCAGAAGAAGGAGAAGGAGAAGATGAAGTCTGGAGTGTGAATCAGAAGAAGTAGAAGAAGGAGAAGGAGAAGGTGAGGTCTGGAGGGTCAATCAGAAGAAGCAGAAGAAGGAGAAGGAGAAGGTGAAGTCTGGAGGGTGAATCAGAAGAAGCAGAAGAAGGAGAAGGAGAAGGTGAAGTCTGGAGGGTGAATTAGAAGAAGCAGAAGAAGGAGAAGGAGAAGGTGAAGTCAGGAGGGTGAATCAGAAGAAGCAGAAGAAGGAGAAGGAGAAGGTAAAGTTAGGAGGGTGAATCAGAAGAAGCAGAAGAAGGAGAAGGAGCAGGTGAAGTCAGGGGGGTGAAACAGAAGAAGTAGAAGAAGGAGAAGGAGAAGGTGAAGTCAGGAGGGTGAAGCAGAAGAAGCAGAAGAAGGAGAAGGAGAAGCTGAAGTCTGGAGGGCGCAGCAGAAGAAGCAGAAGAAGGAGAAGGAGAAGGTGAAGTCTGGAGGGTGAAGCAGAAGAAGCAGAAGAAGGAGAAGGAGAAGGTGAAGTCTGGAGGGTGAATCAGAAGAAGTAGAAGAAGGAGAAGGAGAAGGTGAAGTCAGGAGAGTGAAGCAGAAGAAGCAGAAGGAGGAGAAGGAGAAGGTGAAGTCTGGAAGGTGAAGCAGAAGAAGCAGAAGAAGGAGAAAGAGAAGTTGATGTCTGGAGGGCGAATCAGAAGAAGCAGAAGAAGGAGAAGGAGAAGGTGAAGTCTGGAGGGTGAAGCAGAAGAAGCAGAAGAAGGAGAAGGAGAAGGTGAAGTCTGGAGGGTGAATCAGAAGAAGTAGAAGAAGGAGAAGGAGAAGGTGAAGTCAGGAGGGTGAATCAGAAGAAGTAGAAGAAGGAGAAGGAGAAGGTGAAGTCTGGAGGGTGAAGCAGAAGAAGTAGAAGAAGGAGAAGGAGAAGGTGAAGTCAGGAGGGTGAATCAGAAGATTTAGAAGAAGGAGAAGGAGAAGGTGAAGTCAGGAGGGTGAATCAGAAGAAGCAGAAGAAGGAGAAGGAGAAGGTGAAGTCTGGAGGGTGAATCAGAAGAAGTAGAAGAAGGAGAAGGAGAAGGTGAAGTCAGGAGGGTGAATCAGAAGAAGCAGTAGAAGGAGAAGGAGAAGGTGAAGTCTGGAGGGTGAATCAGAAGAATCAGAAGAAGGAGAAGGAGAAGGTGAAGTCTGGAGGGTGAATCAGAAGAAGCAGAAGAAAGAGAAGGAGAAGGTGAAGTCTGGAGGGTGAAGCAGAAGAAACAGAAGAAGGAGAAGGAGAAGGTGAAGACTGGAGGGTGAATCTGAAGAAGTAGAAGAAGGAGAAGGAGAAGGTGAAGTCTGGAGGGTGAATCAGAAGAAGTAGAAGAAGGAGAAGGAGAAGGTGAAGTCTGGAGGGTGAATCAGAAGAAGCAGAAGAAGGAGAAGGAGAAGGTGAAGTCTGCAGGGTGAATCAGAAGAAGCAGAAGAAGGAGAAGGAGAAGATGAAGTCTGGAGGGTGAATCAGAAGAAGAAGAAGATGGAGAAGGAGAAGGTGAAGTCTGGAGGGTGAATCAGAAGAAGCAGAAGAAGGAGAAGGAGAAGGTGAAGTTTGGAGGGTGAATCAGAAGAATCAGAAGAAGGAGAAGGAGAAGGTGAAGTCTGGAGGGTGAATCAGAAGAAGCAGAAGAAAGAGAAGGAGAAGGTGAAGTCTGGAGGGTGAAGCAGAAGAAACAGAAGAAGGAGAAGGAGAAGGTGAAGACTGGAGGGTGAATCTGAAGAAGTAGAAGAAGGAGAAGGAGAAGGGGAAGACTGGAGGGTGAATCAGAAGAAGTAGAAGAAGGAGAAGGAGAAGCTGAAGTTTGGAGGGTGAATCAGAAGAAGCAGAAGAAGGAGAAGGAGAAGGTGAAGTCTGGAGGGTGAATCAGAAGAAGCAGAAGAAGGAGAAGGAGAAGGTGAAGTCTGGAGGGTGAAACAGAAGAAGCAGAAGAAGGAGAAGGAGAAGGAGAAGTCTGGAGGGTGAATCAGAAGAAGCAGAAGAAGGAGAAGGAGAAGGTGAAGTCAGGAGGGTGAATCAGAAGAAGCAGAAGAAGGAGAAGGAGAAGGTGAAGTTAGGAGGGTGAATCAGAAGAAGCAGAAGAAGGAGAAGGAGCAGGTGAAGTCAGGGGGGTGAAGCAGAAGAAGTAGAAGAAGGAGAAGGAGAAGGTGAAGTCAGGACGGTGAAGCAGAAGAAGCAGAAGAAGGAGAAGGAGAAGGTGAAGTCTGGAGGGCGCAGCAGAAGAAGCAGAAGAAGGAGAAGGAGAAGCTGAAGTCTGGAGGGTGAAGCAGAAGAAGCAGAAGAAGGAGAAGGAGAAGGTGAAGTCTGGAGGGTGAATCAGAAGAAGTAGAAGAAGGAGAAGGAGAAGGTGAAGTCAGGAGAGTGAAGCAGAAGAAGCAGAAGATGGAGAAGGAGAAGGTGAAGTCTGGAGGGCGAAGCAGAAGAAGCAGAAGAAGGAGAAGGAGAAGGTGAAGTCAGGACGGTGAAGCAGAAGAAGCAGAAGAAGGAGAAGGAGAAGGTGAAGTCTGGAGGGCGCAGCAGAAGAAGCAGAAGAAGGAGAAGGAGAAGCTGAAGTCTGGAGGGTGAATCAGAAGAAGTAGAATGAGGAGAAGGAGAAGGTGAAGTCAGGAGGGTGAAGCAGAAGAAGCAGAAGAAGGAGAAGGAGAAGGTGAAGTCTGGAGGGTGAAGCAGAAGAAGCAGAAGAAGGAGCAGGAGAAGGTGAAGTCTGGAGGGTGAAGCAGAAGAAGCAGAAGAAGGAGAAGGAGAAGGTGAAGTCAGGAGGGTGAATCAGAAGAAGTAGAAGAAGGAGAAAGAGAAGGTGAAGTCTGGAGTGTGAATCAGAAGAAGCAGAAGAAGGAGAAGGAGAAGGTGAAGTCTGGAGGGTGAATCAGAAGAAGCAGAAGAAGGAGAAGGAGAAGATGAAGTCTGGAGTGTGAATCAGAAGAAGTAGAAGAAGGAGAAGGAGAAGGTGAGGTCTGGAGGGTGAAACAGAAGAAGCAGAATAAGGAGAAGGAGAAGGTGAAGTCAGGAGGGTGAATCAGAAGAAGCAGAAGAAGGAGAAGGAGAAGGTGAAGTAAGGAGGGTGAATCAGAAGAAGCAGAAGAAGGAGAAGGAGAAGGTGAAGTCTGGAGTGTGAAGCAGAAGAAGCAAAAGAAGGAGAAGGAGAAGGTGAAGTCTGGAGGGTGAATCAGAAGAAGTAGAAGAAGGAGAAGGAGAAGGTGAAGTCAGGAGGGTGAATCAGAAGAAGTAGAAGAAGGAGAAGGAGAAGGTGAAGTCAGGAGGGTGAATCAGAAGAAGCAGTAGAAGGAGAAGGAGAAGGTGAAGTCTGGAGGGTGAATCAGAAGAATCAAAAGGAGAAGGAGAAGGTGAAGTCTGGAGGGTGAATCAGAAGAAGCAGAAGAAAGAGAAGGAGAAGGTGAAGTCTGGAGGGTGTAGCAGAAGAAACAGAAGAAGGAGAAGGAGAAGGTGAAGACTGGAGGGTGAATCTGAAGAAGTAGAAGAAGGAGAAGGAGAAGGTGAAGTCTGGAGGGTGAATCAGAAGAAGTAGAAGAAGGAGAAGGAGAAGGTGAAGTCTGGAGGGTGAATCAGAAGAAGCAGAAGAAGGAGAAGGAGAAGGTGAAGTCTGCAGGGTGAATCAGAAGAAGCAGAAGAAGGAGAAGGAGAAGATGAAGTCTGGAGGGTGAATCAGAAGAAGAAGAAGAAGGAGAAGGAGAAGGTGAAGTCTGGAGGGTGAATCAGAAGAAGCAGAAGAAGGAGAAGGAGAAGGTGAAGTTTGGAGGGTGAATCAGAAGAATCAGAAGAAGGAGAAGGAGAAGGTGAAGTCTGGAGGGTGAATCAGAAGAAGCAGAAGAAAGAGAAGGAGAAGGTGAAGTCTGGATGGTGAAGCAGAAGAAACAGAAGAAGGAGAAGGAGAAGGTGAAGACTGGAGGGTGAATCTGAAGAAGTAGAAGAAGGAGAAGGAGAAGGGGAAGACTGGAGGGTGAATCAGAAGAAGTAGAAGAAGGAGAAGGAGAAGGTGAAGTTTGGAGGGTGAATCAGAAGAAGCAGAAGAAGGAGAAGGAGAAGGTGAAGTCTGGAGGGTGAATCAGAAGAAGCAGAAGAAGGAGAAGGAGAAGGTGAAGTCTGGAGGGTGAAACAGAAGAAGCAGAAGAAGGAGAAGGAGAAGGAGAAGTCTGGAGGGTGAATCAGAAGAAGCAGAAGAAGGAGAAGGAGAAGGTGAAGTCAGGAGGGTGAATCAGAAGAAGCAGAAGAAGGAGAAGGAGAAGGTGAAGTTAGGAGGGTGAATCAGAAGAAGCAGAAGAAGGAGAAGGAGCAGGTGAAGTCAGGGGGGTGAAGCAGAAGAAGTAGAAGAAGGAGAAGGAGAAGGTGAAGTCAGGACGGTGAAGCAGAAGAAGCAGAAGAAGGAGAAGGAGAAGGTGAAGTCTGGAGGGCGGAGCAGAAGAAGCAGAAGAAGGAGAAGGAGAAGCTGAAGTCTGGAGGGTGAAGCAGAAGAAGCAGAAGAAGGAGAAGGAGAAGGTGAAGTCTGGAGGGTGAATCAGAAGAAGTAGAAGAAGGAGAAGGAGAAGGTGAAGTCAGGAGAGTGAAGCAGAAGAAGCAGAAGATGGAGAAGGAGAAGGTGAAGTCTGGAGGGCGAAGCAGAAGAAGCAGAAGAAGGAGAAGGAGAAGGTGAAGTCTGGAGGGTGAAGCAGAAGAAGCAGAAGAAGGAGAAGGAGAAGGTGAAGTCTGGAGGGTGAATCAGAAGAAGTAGAAGGAGGAGAAGGAGAAGGTGAAGTCAGGAGGGTGAAGCAGAAGAAGCAGAAGAAGGAGAAGGAGAAGGTGAAGTCTGGAGGGTGAAGCAGAAGAAGCAGAAGAAGGAGCAGGAGAAGGTGAAGTCTGGAGGGTGAAGCAGAAGAAGCAGAAGAAGGAGAAGGAGAAGGTGAAGTCAGGAGGGTGAATCAGAAGAAGTAGAAGAAGGAGAAGGAGAAGGTGAAGTCTGGAGTGTGAATCAGAAGAAGCAGAAGAAGGAGAAGGAGAAGGTGAAGTCTGGAGGGTGAATCAGAAGAAGCAGAAGAAGGAGAAGGAGAAGATGAAGTCTGGAGTGTGAATCAGAAGAAGTAGAAGAAGGAGAAGGAGAAGGTGAGGTCTGGAGGGTCAATCAGAAGAAGCAGAAGAAGGAGAAGGAGAAGGTGAAGTCTGGAGGGTGAATCAGAAGAAGCAGAAGAAGGAGAAGGAGAAGGTGAAGTCTGGAGGGTGAATTAGAAGAAGCAGAAGAAGGAGAAGGAGAAGGTGAAGTCAGGAGGGTGAATCAGAAGAAGCAGAAGAAGGAGAAGGAGAAGGTAAAGTTAGGAGGGTGAATCAGAAGAAGCAGAAGAAGGAGAAGGAGCAGGTGAAGTCAGGGGGGTGAAACAGAAGAAGTAGAAGAAGGAGAAGGAGAAGGTGAAGTCAGGAGGGTGAAGCAGAAGAAGCAGAAGAAGGAGAAGGAGAAGGTGAAGTCTGGAGGGCGCAGCAGAAGAAGCAGAAGAAGGAGAAGGAGAAGGTGAAGTCTGGAGGGTGAAGCAGAAGAAGCAGAAGAAGGAGAAGGAGAAGGTGAAGTCTGGAGGGTGAATCAGAAGAAGTAGAAGAAGGAGAAGGAGAAGGTGAAGTCAGGAGAGTGAAGCAGAAGAAGCAGAAGGAGGAGAAGGAGAAGGTGAAGTCTGGAAGGTGAAGCAGAAGAAGCAGAAGAAGGAGAAAGAGAAGTTGATGTCTGGAGGGCGAATCAGAAGAAGCAGAAGAAGGAGAAGGAGAAGGTGAAGTCTGGAGGGTGAAGCAGAAGAAGCAGAAGAAGGAGAAGGAGAAGGTGAAGTCTGGAGGGTGAATCAGAAGAAGTAGAAGAAGGAGAAGGAGAAGGTGAAGTCAGGAGGGTGAATCAGAAGAAGTAGAAGAAGGAGAAGGAGAAGGTGAAGTCTGGAGGGTGAAGCAGAAGAAGTAGAAGAAGGAGAAGGAGAAGGTGAAGTCAGGAGGGTGAATCAGAAGATTTAGAAGAAGGAGAAGGAGAAGGTGAAGTCAGGAGGGTGAATCAGAAGAAGCAGAAGAAGGAGAAGGAGAAGGTGAAGTCTGGAGGGTGAATCAGAAGAAGTAGAAGAAGGAGAAGGAGAAGGTGAAGTCAGGAGGGTGAATCAGAAGAAGCAGTAGAAGGAGAAGGAGAAGGTGAAGTCTGGAGGGTGAATCAGAAGAATCAGAAGAAGGAGAAGGAGAAGGTGAAGTCTGGAGGGTGAATCAGAAGAAGCAGAAGAAAGAGAAGGAGAAGGTGAAGTCTGGAGGGTGAAGCAGAAGAAACAGAAGAAGGAGAAGGAGAAGGTGAAGACTGGAGGGTGAATCTGAAGAAGTAGAAGAAGGAGAAGGAGAAGGTGAAGTCTGGAGGGTGAATCAGAAGAAGTAGAAGAAGGAGAAGGAGAAGGTGAAGTCTGGAGGGTGAATCAGAAGAA
The DNA here is from genome assembly GCF_052327205.1 of Somniosus microcephalus. Taxonomy (NCBI): domain Eukaryota; kingdom Metazoa; phylum Chordata; class Chondrichthyes; order Squaliformes; family Somniosidae; genus Somniosus; species Somniosus microcephalus. The sequence continues at coordinate 123,846 of NW_028225830.1, read as the reverse complement.
GCAGAAGAAGGAGAAGGAGAAGGTGAAGTCTGCAGGGTGAATCAGAAGAAGCAGAAGAAGGAGAAGGAGAAGATGAAGTCTGGAGGGTGAATCAGAAGAAGAAGAAGAAGGAGAAGGAGAAGGTGAAGTCTGGAGGGTGAATCAGAAGAAGCAGAAGAAGGAGAAGGAGAAGGTGAAGTTTGGAGGGTGAATCAGAAGAATCAGAAGAAGGAGAAGGAGAAGGTGAAGTCTGGAGGGTGAATCAGAAGAAGCAGAAGAAAGAGAAGGAGAAGGTGAAGTCTGGAGGGTGAAGCAGAAGAAACAGAAGAAGGAGAAGGAGAAGGTGAAGACTGGAGGGTGAATCTGAAGAAGTAGAAGAAGGAGAAGGAGAAGGGGAAGACTGGAGGGTGAATCAGAAGAAGTAGAAGAAGGAGAAGGAGAAGCTGAAGTTTGGAGGGTGAATCAGAAGAAGCAGAAGAAGGAGAAGGAGAAGGTGAAGTCTGGAGGGTGAATCAGAAGAAGCAGAAGAAGGAGAAGGAGAAGGTGAAGTCTGGAGGGTGAAACAGAAGAAGCAGAAGAAGGAGAAGGAGAAGGAGAAGTCTGGAGGGTGAATCAGAAGAAGCAGAAGAAGGAGAAGGAGAAGGTGAAGTCAGGAGGGTGAATCAGAAGAAGCAGAAGAAGGAGAAGGAGAAGGTGAAGTTAGGAGGGTGAATCAGAAGAAGCAGAAGAAGGAGAAGGAGCAGGTGAAGTCAGGGGGGTGAAGCAGAAGAAGTAGAAGAAGGAGAAGGAGAAGGTGAAGTCAGGACGGTGAAGCAGAAGAAGCAGAAGAAGGAGAAGGAGAAGGTGAAGTCTGGAGGGCGCAGCAGAAGAAGCAGAAGAAGGAGAAGGAGAAGCTGAAGTCTGGAGGGTGAAGCAGAAGAAGCAGAAGAAGGAGAAGGAGAAGGTGAAGTCTGGAGGGTGAATCAGAAGAAGTAGAAGAAGGAGAAGGAGAAGGTGAAGTCAGGAGAGTGAAGCAGAAGAAGCAGAAGATGGAGAAGGAGAAGGTGAAGTCTGGAGGGCGAAGCAGAAGAAGCAGAAGAAGGAGAAGGAGAAGGTGAAGTCTGGAGGGTGAAGCAGAAGAAGCAGAAGAAGGAGAAGGAGAAGGTGAAGTCTGGAGGGTGAATCAGAAGAAGTAGAAGGAGGAGAAGGAGAAGCTGAAGTCAGGAGGGTGAAGCAGAAGAAGCAGAAGAAGGAGAAGGAGAAGGTGAAGTCTGGAGGGTGAAGCAGAAGAAGCAGAAGAAGGAGCAGGAGAAGGTGAAGTCTGGAGGGTGAAGCAGAAGAAGCAGAAGAAGGAGAAGGAGAAGGTGAAGTCAGGAGGGTGAATCAGAAGAAGCAGAAGAAGGAGAAGGAGAAGGTGAAGTCTGGAGGGTGAATCAGAAGAAGCAGAAGAAGGAGAAGGAGAAGATGAAGTCTGGAGTGTGAATCAGAAGAAGTAGAAGAAGGAGAAGGAGAAGGTGAGGTCTGGAGGGTCAATCAGAAGAAGCAGAAGAAGGAGAAGGAGAAGGTGAAGTCTGGAGGGTGAATCAGAAGAAGCAGAAGAAGGAGAAGGAGAAGGTGAAGTCTGGAGGGTGAATCAGAAGAAGCAGAAGAAGGAGAAGGAGAAGATGAAGTCTGGAGTGTGAATCAGAAGAAGTAGAAGAAGGAGAAGGAGAAGGTGAGGTCTGGAGGGTCAATCAGAAGAAGCAGAAGAAGGAGAAGGAGAAGGTGAAGTCTGGAGGGTGAATCAGAAGAAGCAGAAGAAGGAGAAGGAGAAGGTGAAGTCTGGAGGGTGAATTAGAAGAAGCAGAAGAAGGAGAAGGAGAAGGTGAAGTCAGGAGGGAGAATCAGAAGAAGCAGAAGAAGGAGAAGGAGAAGGTAAAGTTAGGAGGGTGAATCAGAAGAAGCAGAAGAAGGAGAAGGAGCAGGTGAAGTCGGGGGGGTGAAACAGAAGAAGCAGAAGAAGGAGAAGGAGAAGGTGAAGTCAGGAGGGTGAAGCAGAAGAAGCAGAAGAAGGAGAAGGAGAAGGTGAAGTCTGGAGGGCGCAGCAGAAGAAGCAGAAGAAGGAGAAGGAGAAGGTGAAGTCTGGAGGGTGAAGCAGAAGAAGCAGAAGAAGGAGAAGGAGAAGGTGAAGTCTGGAGGGTGAATCAGAAGAAGTACAAGAAGGAGAAGGAGAAGGTGAAGTCAGGAGAGTGAAGCAGAAGAAGCAGAAGGAGGAGAAGGAGAAGGTGAAGTCTGGAAGGTGAAGCAGAAGAAGCAGAAGAAGGAGAAAGAGAAGTTGATGTCTGGAGGGCGAATCAGAAGAAGCAGAAGAAGGAGAAGGAGAAGGTGAAGTCTGGACGGTGAAGCAGAAGAAGCAGAAGAAGGAGAAGGAGAAGGTGAAGTCTGGAGGGTGAATCAGAAGAAGTAGAAGAAGGAGAAGGAGAAGGTGAAGTCAGGAGGGTGAATCAGAAGAAGTAGAAGAAGGAGAAGGAGAAGTTGAAGTCTGGAGGGTGAAGCAGAAGAAGTAGAAGAAGGAGAAGGAGAAGGTGAAGTCAGGAGGGTGAATCAGAAGATTTAGAAGAAGGAGAAGGAGAAGGTGAAGTCAGGAGGGTGAATCAGAAGAAGCAGAAGAAGGAGAAGGAGAAGGTGAAGTCTGGAGGGTGAATCAGAAGAAGTAGAAGAAGGAGAAGGAGAAGGTGAAGTCTGGAGGGTGAATCAGAAGAAGCAGAAGAAGGAGAAGGAGAAGGTGAAGTCTGGAGGGTGAATCAGAAGAAGCAGAAGAAGGAGAAGGAGAAGGTGAAGTCTGGAGGGTGAATCAGAAGAAGCAGAATAAGGAGAAGGAGAAGGTGAAGTCTGGAGGGTGAATCAGAAGAAGCAGAAGAAGGAGAAGGAGAAGGTGAAGTCTGGAGGGTGAATCAGAAGAAGTAGAAGAAGGAGAAGGAGAAGGTGTAGTCTGGAGGGTGAAGCCGAAGAAGTAGAAGAAGGAGAAGGAGAAGGTGAAGTCTGGAGGGTGAATCAGAAGAAGCAGAAGAAGGAGAAGGAGAAGGTGAAGTCTGGAGGGTGAATCAGAAGAAGTAGAATAAGGAGAAGGCGAAGGTGAAGTCTGGAGGGTGAATCAGAAGAAGCAGAAGAAGGAGAAGGAGAAGGTGAAGTCTGGAGGGTGAATCAGAAGAAGCAGAAGAAGGAGAAGGAGAAGGTGAAGTCTGCAGGGTGAATCAGAAGAAGCAGAAGAAGGAGAAGGAGAAGGTGAAGTCTGGAGGGTGAATCAGAAGAAGCAGAATAAGGAGAAGGAGAAGGTGAAGTCTGGAGGGTGAATTAGAAGAAGCAGAAGAAGGAGAAGGAGAAGGTGAAGTCTGGAGGGTGAATCAGAAGGAGTAGAAGAAGGAGAAGGAGAAGGTGAAGTCTGGAGGGTGAATCAGAAGAAGCAGAAGAAGGAGAAGGAGAAGGTGAAGTCTGGAGGGTGAATCAGAAGAAGCAGAAGAAGGAGAAGGAGAAGGTGAAGTCTGGAGGGTGAATCAGAAGAAGCAGAAGAAGTAGAAGGAGAAGGTGAAGTCTGGAGGGTGAATCAGAAGAAGCAGAATAAGGAGAAGGAGAAGGTGAAGTCTGGAGGGTGAATCAGAAGAAGCAGAAGAAGGAGAAGGAGAAGGTGAAGTCTGGAGGGTGAATCAGAAGAAGGAGAAGAAGGAGAAGGAGAAGGTGAAGTCTGGAGGGTGAAGCAGAAGAAGTAGAAGAAGGAGAAGGAGAAGGTGAAGTCAGGAGGGTGAATCAGAAGAAGTAGAAGAAGGAGAAGGAGAAGGTGAAGTCAGGAGGGTGAATCAGAAGAAGCAGAAGAAGGAGAAGGAGAAGGTGAAGTCTCGAGAGTAAATCAGAAGAGTCAGAAGAAGGAGAAGGAGAAGGTGAAGTCTGGAGGGTCAATCAGAAGAAGCAGAAGAAAGAGAAGAAGAAGGTGAAGTCTGGAGGGTGAAGCAGAAGAAACAGAAGAAGGAGAAGGAGAAGGTGAAGACTGGAGGGTGAATCTGAAGAAGTATAAGAAGGAGAAGGAGAAGGTGAAGTCTGGAGGGTGAATCAGAAGAAGTAGAAGAAGGAGAAGGAGAAGGTGAAGTCTGGAGGGTGAATCAGAAGAAGCAGAAGAAGGAGAAGGAGAAGGTGAAGTCTGGAGTGTGAATCAGAAGAAGCAGAAGAAGGAGAAGGAGAAGATGAAGTCTGGAGGGTGAATCAGAAGAAGCAGAAGAAGGAGAAGGAGAAGGTGAAGTCTGGAGGGTGAATCAGAAGAAGCAGTAGAAGGAGAAGGAGAAGGTGAAGTCTGGAGGGTGAATCAGAAGAAGCAGAAGAAGGAGAAGGAGAAGGTGAAGTCAGGAGGGTGAATCAGAAGAAGCAGAAGAAGGAGAAGGAGAAGGTGTAGTTAGGAGGGTGAATCAGAAGAAGCAGAAGAAGGAGAAGGAGCAGGTGAAGTCAGGGGGGTGAAGCAGAAGAAGTAGAAGAAGGAGAAGGAGAAGGTGAAGTCAGGACGGTGAAGCAGAAGAAGCAGAAGAAGGAGAAGGAGAAGCTGAAGTCTGGAGGGTGAAGCAGAAGAAGCAGAAGAAGGAGAAGGAGAAGGTGAAGTCTGGAGGGTGAATCAGAAGAAGTAGAAGAAGGAGAAGGAGAAGGTGAAGTCAGGAGAGTGAAGCAGAAGAAGCAGAAGATGGAGAAGGAGAAGGTGAAGTCTGGAGGGCGAAGCAGAAGAAGCAGAAGAAGGAGAAGGAGAAGGTGAAGTCTGGAGGGTGAAGCAGAAGAAGCAGAAGAAGGAGAAGGAGAAGGTGAAGTCTGGAGGGTGAATCAGAAGAAGTTGAAGAAGGAGAAGGAGAAGGTGAAGTCAGGAGGGTGAAGCAGAAGAAGCAGAAGAATGAGAAGGAGAAGGCGAAGTCTGGAGGGTGAAGCAGAAGAAGCAGAAGAAGGAGCAGGAGAAGGTGAATTCTGGAGGGTGAAGCAGAAGAAGCAGAAGAAGGAGAAGGAGAAGGTGAAGTCAGGATGGTGAATCAGAAGAAGTAGAAGAAGGAGAAGGAGAAGGTGAAGTCTGGAGGGTGAATCAGAAGAAGCAGAAGAAGGAGAAGGAGAAGGTGAAGTCTGGAGGGTGAATCAGAAGAAGCAGAAGAAGGAGAAGGAGAAGATGAAGTCTGGAGGGTGAATCAGAAGAAGTAGAAGAAGGAGAAGGAGAAGGTGAAGTCTGGAGGGTCAATCAGAAGAAGCAGAAGAAGGAGAAGGAGAAGGTGAAGTCTGGAGGGTGAATCAGAAGAAGCAGAAGAAGGACAAGGAGAAGGTGAAGTCTGGAGGGTGAATTAGAAGAAGCAGAAGAAGGAGAAGGAGAAGGTGAAGTCAGGAGGGTGAATCAGAAGAAGCAGAAGAAGGAGAAGGAGAAGGTAAAGTTAGGAGGGTGAATCAGAAGAAGCAGAAGAAGGAGAAGGAGCAGGTGAAGTCAGGGGGGTGAAGCAGAAGAAGTAGAAGAAGGAGAAGGAGAAGGTGAAGTCAGGAGGGTGAAGCAGAAGAAGCAGAAGAAGGAGAAGGAGAAGGTGAAGTCTGGAGGGCGCAGCAGAAGAAGCAGAAGAAGGAGAAGGAGAAGGTGAAGTCTGGAGGGTGAAGCAGAAGAAGCAGAAGAAGGAGAAGGAGAAGGTGAAGTCTGGAGGGTGAATCAGAAGAAGTAGAAGAAGGTGAAGGAGAAGCTGAAGTCAGGAGAGTGAAGCAGAAGAAGCAGAAGAAGGAGAAGGAGAAGGTGAAGTCTGGAGGGTGAAGCAGAGGAAGCAGAAGAAGGAGAAGGAGAAGGTGATGTCTGGAGGGCGAAGCAGAAGAAGCAGAAGAAGGAGAAGGAGAAGGTGAAGTCTGGAGGGTGAAGCAGAAGAAGCAGAAGAAGGAGAAGGAGAAGGTGAAGTCTGGAGGGTGAATCAGAAGAAGTAGAAGAAGGAGAAGGAGAAGGTGAAGTCAGGAGGGTGAAGCAGAAGAAGCAGAAGAAGGAGAAGCAGAAGGTGAAGTCAGGAGGGGGAATCGGAAGAAGTAGAAGAAGGAGAAGGAGAAGGTGAAGTCTGGAGGGTGAATCAGAAGAAGTAGAAGAAGGAGAAGGAGAAGGTGAAGTCTGGAGGGTGAATCAGAAGAAGTAGAAGAAGGAGAATGAGAAGGTGAAGTCTGGAGGGTGAATCAGAAGAAGCAGAAGAAGGAGAAGGAGAAGGTGAAGTCTGGAGGGAGAAGCAGAAGAAGTAGAAGAAGGAGAAGGAGAAGGTGAAGTCTGGAGGGTGAATCAGAAGAAGTAGAAGAAGGAGAAGGAGAAGGTGAAGTCTGGAGGGTGAATCAGAAGAAGTAGAAGAAGGAGAAGGAGAAGGTGAAGTCTGGAGGGTGAATCAGAAGAAACAGAAGAAGGAGAAGGAGAAGGTGAAGTCTGGAGGGTGAATCAGAAGAAGTAGAAGAAGGAGAAGGAGAAGGTGTAGTCTGGAGGGTGAATCAGAAGAATTAGACGAAGGAGAAGGAGAAGGTGAAGTCTGGAGGGTGAATCAGAAGAAGCAGAAGAAGGAGAAGGAGAAGGTGAAGTCTGGAGGGTGAATCAGAAGAAGTAGAAGAAGGAGAAGGAGAAGGTGAAGTCTGGAGGGTGAATCAGAAGAAGCAGAAGAAGGAGAAGGAGAAGGGGAAGTCTGGAGGGTGAATCAGAAGAAGCAGAAGAAGGAGAAGGAGAAGATGAAGTCTGGAGGGTGAATCAGAAGAAGCAGAAGAAGGAGAAGGAGAAGGTGAAGTCTGGAGGGTGAATCAGAAGAAGCAGAAGAAGGAGAAGGAGAAGGTGAAGTTTGGAGGGTGAATCAGAAGAATCAGAAGAAGGAGAAGGAGAAGGTGAAGTCTGGAGGGTGAATCAGAAGAAGCAGAAGAAAGAGAAGAAGAAGGTGAAGTCTGGAGGGTGAAGCAGAAGAAACAGAAGAAGGAGAAGGAGAAGGTGAAGACTGGAGGGTGAATCTGAAGAAGTAGAAGAAGGAGAAGGAGAAGGTGAAGTCTGGAGGGTGAATCAGAAGAAGCAGAAGAAGGAGAAGGAGAAGGTGAAGTCTGGAGGGTGAATCAGAAGAAGTAGAAGAAGGAGAAGGAGAAGGTGTAGTCTGGAGGGTGAAGCAGAAGAAGTAGAAGAAGGAGAAGGAGAAGGTGAAGTCTGGAGGGTGAATCAGAAGAAGCAGAAGAAGGAGAAGGAGAAGGTGAAGTCTGGAGGGTGAATCAGAAGAAGTAGAAGAAGGAGAAGGAGAAGGTGAAGTCTGGAGGGTGAATCAGAAGAAGCAGAAGAAGGAGAAGGAGAAGGTGAAGTCTGGAGGGTGAATCAGAAGAAGCAGAATAAGGAGAAGGAGAAGGTGAAGTCTGGAGGGTGAATCAGAAGAAGCAGAAGAAGGAGAAGGAGAAGGTGAAGTCTGGAGGGTGAATCAGAAGGAGTAGAAGAAGGAGAAGGAGAAGGTGAAGTCTGGAGGGTGAATCAGAAGAAGCAGAAGAAGGAGAAGGAGAAGGTGAAGTCTGGAGGGTGAATCAGAAGAAGCAGAAGAAGGAGAAGGAGAAGGTGAAGTCTGGAGGGTGAATCAGAAGAAGCAGAAGAAGGAGAAGGAGAAGGTGAAGTCTGGAGGGTGAATCAGAAGAAGCAGAATAAGGAGAAGGAGAAGGTGAAGTCTGGAGGGTGAATCAGAAGAAGCAGAAGAAGGAGAAGGAGAAGGTGAAGTCTGGAGGGTGAATCAGAAGAAGTAGAAGAAGGAGAAGGAGAAGGTGAAGTCTGGAGGGTGAAGCAGAAGAAGTAGAAGAAGGAGAAGGAGAAGGTGAAGTCAGGAGGGTGAATCAGAAGAAGTAGAAGAAGGAGAAGGAGAAGGTGAAGTCAGGAGGGTGAATCAGAAGAAGCAGAAGAAGGAGAAGGAGAAGGTGAAGTCTGGAGAGTGAATCAGAAGAATCAGAAGAAGGAGAAGGAGAAGGTGAAGTCTGGAGGTTGAATCAGAAGAAGCAGAAGAAAGAGAAGAAGAAGGTGAAGTCTGGAGGGTGAAGCAGAAGAAACAGAAGAAGGAGAAGGAGAAGGTGAAGACTGGAGGGTGAATCTGAAGAAGTATAAGAAGGAGAAGGAGAAGGTGAAGTCTGGAGGGTGAATCAGAAGAAGTAGAAGAAGGAGAAGGAGAAGGTGAAGTCTGGAGGGTGAATCAGAAGAAGCAGAAGAAGGAGAAGGAGAAGGTGAAGTCTGGAGGGTGAATCAGAAGAAGCAGAAGAAGGAGAAGGAGAAGATGAAGTCTGGAGGGTGAATCAGAAGAAGCAGAAGAAGGAGAAGGAGAAGGTGAAGTCTGGAGGGTGAATCAGAAGAAGCAGAAGAAGTTGAAGGAGAAGGTGAAGTCTGGAGGGTGAATCAGAAGAAGCAGAAGAAGGAGAAGGAGAAGGTGAAGTTAGGAGGGTGAATCAGAAGAAGCAGAAGAAGGAAAAGGAGAAGGTGTAGTTAGGAGGGTGAATCAGAAGAAGCAGAAGAAGGAGAAGGAGCAGGTGATGTCAGGGGGGTGAAGCAGATGAAGTAGAAGAAGGAGAAGGAGAAGGTGAAGTCAGGACGGTGAAGCAGAAGAAGCAGAAGAAGGAGAAGGAGAAGCTGAAGTCTGGAGGGTGAAGCAGAAGAAGCAGAAGAAGGAGAAGGAGAAGGTGAAGTCTGGAGGGTGAATCAGAAGAAGTAGAAGAAGGAGAAGGAGAAGGTGAAGTCAGGAGAGTGAAGCAGAAGAAGCAGAAGATGGAGAAGGAGAAGGTGAAGTCTGGAGGGCGAAGCAGAAGAAGCAGAAGAAGGAGAAGGAGAAGGTGAAGTCTGGAGGGTGAAGCAGAAGAAGCAGAAGAAGGAGAAGGAGAAGGTGAAGTCTGGAGGGTGAATCAGAAGAAGTAGAAGAAGGAGAAGGAGAAGGTGAAGTCAGGAGGGTGAAGCAGAAGAAGTAGAAGAAGGAGAAGGAGAAGGTGAAGTCTGGAGGGTGAATCAGAAGAAGCAGAAGAAGGAGAAGGAGAAGGTGAAGTCTGGAGGGTGAATCAGAAGAAGCAGAAGAAGGAGAAGGAGAAGATGAAGTCTGGAGGGTGAATCAGAAGAAGCAGAAGAAGGAGAAGGAGAAGGTGAAGTCTGGAGGGTGAATCAGAAGAAGCAGAAGAAGGAGAAGGAGAAGGTGAAGTCTGGAGGGTGAATCAGAAGAAGCAGAAGAAGGAGAAGGAGAAGGTGAAGTCAGGAGGGTGAATCAGAAGAAGCAGAAGAAGGAGAAGGAGAAGGTGTAGTTAGGAGGGTGAATCAGAAGAAGCAGAAGAAGGAGAAGGAGCAGGTGAAGTCAGGGGGGTGAAGCAGAAGAAGTAGAAGAAGGAGAAGGAGAAGGTGAAGTCAGGACGGTGAAGCAGAAGAAGCAGAAGAAGGAGAAGGAGAAGGTGAAGTCTGGAGGGTGCAGCAGAAGAAGCAGAAGAAGGAGAAGGAGAAGCTGAAGTCTGGAGGGTGAAGCAGAAGAAGCAGAAGAAGGAGAAGGAGAAGGTGAAGTCTGGAGGGTGAATCAGAAGAAGTAGAAGAAGGAGAAGGAGAAGGTGAAGTCAGGAGAGTGAAGCAGAAGAAGCAGAAGATGGAGAAGGAGAAGGTGAAGTCTGGAGGGCGAAGCAGAAGAAGCAGAAGAAGGAGAAGGAGAAGGTGAAGTCTGGAGGGTGAAGCAGAAGAAGCAGAAGAAGGAGAAGGAGAAGGTGAAGTCTGGAGGGTGAATCAGAAGAAGTAGAAGAAGGAGAAGGAGAAGGTGAAGTCAGGAGGGTGAAGCAGAAGAAGCAGAAGAAGGAGAAGGAGAAGGTGAAGTCTGGAGGGTGAAGCAGAAGAAGCAGAAGAAGGAGCAGGAGAAGGTGAAGTCTGGAGGGTGAAGCAGAAGAAGCAGAAGAAGGAGAAGGAGAAAGTGAAGTTAGGATGGTGAATCAGAAGAAGTAGAAGAAGGAGAAGGAGAAGGTGAAGTCTGGAGGATGAATCAGAAGAAGCAGAAGAAGGAGAAGGAGAAGGTGAAGACTGGGGGGTGAATCAGAAGAAGCAGAAGAAGGAGAAGGAGAAGGTGAAGTCTGGAGGGTGAAGCAGAAGAAACAGAAGAAGGAGAAGGAGAAGGTGAAGTCTGGAGGGTGAATCAGAAGAAGCAGAAGAAAGAGAAGGAGAAGGTGAAGTCTGGAGGGTGAAGCAGAAGAAACAGAAGAAGGAGAAGGAGAAGGTGAAGACTGGAGGGTGAATCTGAAGAAGTAGAAGAAGGAGAAGGAGAAGGTGAAGTCTGGAGGGTGAATCAGAAGAAGCAGAAGAAGGAGAAGGAGAAGGTGAAGTCTGGAGGGTGAATCAGAAGAAGTAGAAGAAGGAGAAGGAGAAGGTGTAGTCTGGAGGGTGAAGCAGAAGAAGTAGAAGAAGGAGAAGGAGAAGGTGAAGTCTGGAGGGTGAATCAGAAGAAGCAGAAGAAGGAGAAGGAGAAGGTGAAGTCTGGAGGGTGAATCAGAAGAAGTAGAAGAAGGAGAAGGAGAAGGTGAAGTCTGGAGGGTGAATCAGAAGAAGCAGAAGAAGGAGAAGGAGAAGGTGAAGTCTGGAGGGTGAATCAGAAGAAGCAGAATAAGGAGAAGGAGAAGGTGAAGTCTGGAGGGTGAATCAGAAGAAGCAGAAGAAGGAGAAGGAGAAGGTGAAGTCTGGAGGGTGAATCAGAAGGAGTAGAAGAAGGAGAAGGAGAAGGTGAAGTCTGGAGGGTGAATCAGAAGAAGCAGAAGAAGGAGAAGGAGAAGGTGAAGTCTGGAGGGTGAATCAGAAGAAGCAGAAGAAGGAGAAGGAGAAGGTGAAGTCTGGAGGGTGAATCAGAAGAAGCAGAAGAAGGAGAAGGAGAAGGTGAAGTCTGGAGGGTGAATCAGAAGAAGCAGAATAAGGAGAAGGAGAAGGTGAAGTCTGGAGGGTGAATCAGAAGAAGCAGAAGAAGGAGAAGGAGAAGGTGAAGTCTGGAGGGTGAATCAGAAGAAGTAGAAGAAGGAGAAGGAGAAGGTGAAGTCTGGAGGGTGAAGCAGAAGAAGTAGAAGAAGGAGAAGGAGAAGGTGAAGTCAGGAGGGTGAATCAGAAGAAGTAGAAGAAGGAGAAGGAGAAGGTGAAGTCAGGAGGGTGAATCAGAAGAAGCAGAAGAAGGAGAAGGAGAAGGTGAAGTCTGGAGAGTGAATCAGAAGAATCAGAAGAAGGAGAAGGAGAAGGTGAAGTCTGGAGGGTGAATCAGAAGAAGCAGAAGAAAGAGAAGAAGAAGGTGAAGTCTGGAGGGTGAAGCAGAAGAAACAGAAGAAGGAGAAGGAGAAGGTGAAGACTGGAGGGTGAATCTGAAGAAGTATAAGAAGGAGAAGGAGAAGGTGAAGTCTGGAGGGTGAATCAGAAGAAGTAGAAGAAGGAGAAGGAGAAGGTGAAGTCTGGAGGGTGAATCAGAAGAAGCAGAAGAAGGAGAAGGAGAAGGTGAAGTCTGGAGGGTGAATCAGAAGAAGCAGAAGAAGGAGAAGGAGAAGATGAAGTCTGGAGGGTGAATCAGAAGAAGCAGAAGAAGGAGAAGGAGAAGGTGAAGTCTGGAGGGTGAATCAGAAGAAGCAGAAGAAGTTGAAGGAGAAGGTGAAGTCTGGAGGGTGAATCAGAAGAAGCAGAAGAAGGAGAAGGAGAAGGTGAAGTTAGGAGGGTGAATCAGAAGAAGCAGAAGAAGGAGAAGGAGAAGGTGTAGTTAGGAGGGTGAATCAGAAGAAGCAGAAGAAGGAGAAGGAGCAGGTGATGTCAGGGGGGTGAAGCAGATGAAGTAGAAGAAGGAGAAGGAGAAGGTGTAGTCAGGACGGTGAAGCAGAAGAAGCAGAAGAAGGAGAAGGAGAAGGTGAAGTCTGGAGGGCGCAGCAGAAGAAGCAGAAGAAGGAGAAGGAGAAGCTGAAGTCTGGAGGGTGAAGCAGAAGAAGCAGAAGAAGGAGAAGGAGAAGGTGAAGTCTGGAGGGTGAATCAGAAGAAGTAGAAGAAGGAGAAGGAGAAGGTGAAGTCAGGAGAGTGAAGCAGAAGAAGCAGAAGATGGAGAAGGAGAAGGTGAAGTCTGGAGGGCGAAGCAGAAGAAGCAGAAGAAGGAGAAGGAGAAGGTGAAGTCTGGAGGGTGAAGCAGAAGAAGCAGAAGAAGGAGAAGGAGAAGGTGAAGTCTGGAGGGTGAATCAGAAGAAGTAGAAGAAGGAGAAGGAGAAGGTGAAGTCAGGAGGGTGAAGCAGAAGAAGTAGAAGAAGGAGAAGGAGAAGGTGAAGTCTGGAGGGTGAATCAGAAGAAGCAGAAGAAGGAGAAGGAGAAGGTGAAGTCTGGAGGGTGAATCAGAAGAAGCAGAAGAAGGAGAAGGAGAAGATGAAGTCTGGAGGGTGAATCAGAAGAAGCAGAAGAAGGAGAAGGAGAAGGTGAAGTCTGGAGGGTGAATCAGAAGAAGCAGAAGAAGGAGAAGGAGAAGGTGAAGTCTGGAGGGTGAATCAGAAGAAGCAGAAGAAGGAGAAGGAGAAGGTGAAGTCAGGAGGGTGAATCAGAAGAAGCAGAAGAAGGAGAAGGAGAAGGTGTAGTTAGGAGGGTGAATCAGAAGAAGCAGAAGAAGGAGAAGGAGCAGGTGAAGTCAGGGGGGTGAAGCAGAAGAAGTAGAAGAAGGAGAAGGAGAAGGTGAAGTCAGGACGGTGAAGCAGAAGAAGCAGAAGAAGGAGAAGGAGAAGGTGAAGTCTGGAGGGTGCAGCAGAAGAAGCAGAAGAAGGAGAAGGAGAAGCTGAAGTCTGGAGGGTGAAGCAGAAGAAGCAGAAGAAGGAGAAAGAGAAGGTGAAGTCTGGAGGGTGAATCAGAAGAAGTAGAAGAAGGAGAAGGAGAAGGTGAAGTCAGGAGAGTGAAGCAGAAGAAGCAGAAGATGGAGAAGGAGAAGGTGAAGTCTGGAGGGCGAAGCAGAAGAAGCAGAAGAAGGAGAAGGAGAAGGTGAAGTCTGGAGGGTGAAGCAGAAGAAGCAGAAGAAGGAGAAGGAGAAGGTGAAGTCTGGAGGGTGAATCAGAAGAAGTAGAAGAAGGAGAAGGAGAAGGTGAAGTCAGGAGGGTGAAGCAGAAGAAGCAGAAGAAGGAGAAGGAGAAGGTGAAGTCTGGAGGGTGAAGCAGAAGAAGCAGAAGAAGGAGCAGGAGAAGGTGAAGTCTGGAGGGTGAAGCAGAAGAAGCAGAAGAAGGAGAAGGAGAAAGTGAAGTTAGGATGGTGAATCAGAAGAAGTAGAAGAAGGAGAAGGAGAAGGTGAAGTCTGGAGGATGAATCAGAAGAAGCAGAAGAAGGAGAAGGAGAAGGTGAAGACTGGGGGGTGAATCAGAAGAAGCAGAAGAAGGAGAAGGAGAAGGTGTAGTTAGGAGGGTGAATCAGAAGAAGCAGAAGAAGGAGAAGGAGCAGGTGAAGTCAGGGGGGTGAAGCAGAAGAAGTAGAAGAAGGAGAAGGAGAAGGTGAAGTCAGGACGGTGAAGCAGAAGAAGCAGAAGAAGGAGAAGGAGAAGGTGAAGTCTGGAGGGTGCAGCAGAAGAAGCAGAAGAAGGAGAAGGAGAAGCTGAAGTCTGGAGGGTGAAGCAGAAGAAGCAGAAGAAGGAGAAGGAGAAGGTGAAGTCTGGAGGGTGAATCAGAAGAAGTAGAAGAAGGAGAAGGAGAAGGTGAAGTCAGGAGAGTGAAGCAGAAGAAGCAGAAGATGGAGAAGGAGAAGGTGAAGTCTGGAGGGCGAAGCAGAAGAAGCAGAAGAAGGAGAAGGAGAAGGTGAAGTCTGGAGGGTGAAGCAGAAGAAGCAGAAGAAGGAGAAGGAGAAGGTGAAGTCTGGAGGGTGAATCAGAAGAAGTAGAAGAAGGAGAAGGAGAAGGTGAAGTCAGGAGGGTGAAGCAGAAGAAGCAGAAGAAGGAGAAGGAGAAGGTGAAGTCTGGAGGGTGAAGCAGAAGAAGCAGAAGAAGGAGCAGGAGAAGGTGAAGTCTGGAGGGTGAAGCAGAAGAAGCAGAAGAAGGAGAAGGAGAAAGTGAAGTTAGGATGGTGAATCAGAAGAAGTAGAAGAAGGAGAAGGAGAAGGTGAAGTCTGGAGGATGAATCAGAAGAAGCAGAAGAAGGAGAAGGAGAAGGTGAAGACTGGGGGGTGAATCAGAAGAAGCAGAAGAAGGAGAAGGAGAAGGTGAGGTCTGGAGGGTCAATCAGAAGAAGCAGAAGAAGGAGAAGGAGAAGGTGAAGTCTGGAGGGTGAATCAGAAGAAGCAGAAGAAGGACAAGGAGAAGGTGAGGTCTGAAGGGTGAATCAGAAGAAGCAGAAGAAGGACAAGGAGAAGGTGAAGTCTGGAGGGTGAATTAGAAGAAGCAGAAGAAGGAGAAGGAGAAGGTGAAGTCAGGAGGGTGAATCAGAAGAAGCAGAAGAAGGAGAAGGAGAAGGTAAAGTTAGGAGGGTGAATCAGAAGAAGCAGAAGAAGGAGAAGGAGCAGGTGAAGTCAGGGGGGTGAAGCAGAAGAAGTAGAAGAAGGAGAAGGAGAAGGTGAAGTCAGGAGGGTGAAGCAGAAGAAGCAGAAGAAGGAGAAGGAGAAGGTGAAGTCTGGAGGGCGCAGCAGAAGAAGCAGAAGAAGGAGAAGGAGAAGGTGAAGTCTGGAGGGTGAAGCAGAAGAAGCAGAAGAAGGAGAAGGAGAAGGTGATGTCTGGAGGGCGAAGCAGAAGAAGCAGAAGAAGGAGAAGGAGAAGGTGAAGTCTGGAGGGTGAAGCAGAAGAAGCAGAAGAAGGAGAAGGAGAAGGTGAAGTCTGGAGGGTGAATCAGAAGAAGCAGAAGAAGGAGAAGGAGAAGGTGAAGTCTGGAGGGTGAATCAGAAGAAGCAGAAGAAAGAGAAGGAGAAGGTGAAGTCTGGAGGGTGAATCAGAAGAAGCAGAAGAAGGAGAAGGAGAAGGTGAAGTCTGGAGGGTGAATCAGAAGAAGCAGAAGAAGGAGAAGGAGGAGATGAAGTCTGGAGGGTGAATCAGAAGAAGCAGAAGAAGGAAAAGGAGAAGGTGAAGTCTGGAGGGTGAATCAGAAGAAGCAGAAGAAGGAGAAGGAGAAGGTGAAGTTTGGAGGGTGAATCAGAAGAATCAGAAGAAGGAGAAGGAGAAGGTGAAGTCTGGAGGGTGAATCAGAAGAAGCAGAAGAAAGAGAAGGAGAAGGTGAAGTCTGGAGGGTGAAGCAGAAGAAACAGAAGAAGGAGAAGGAGAAGGTGAAGACTGGAGGGTGAATCTGAAGAAGTAGAAGAAGGAGAAGGAGAAGGTGAAGTCTGGAGGGTGAATCAGAAGAAGCAGAAGAAGGAGAAGGAGAAGGTGAAGTCTGGAGGGTGAATCAGAAGAAGTAGAAGAAAGAGAAGGAGAAGGTGTAGTCTGGAGGGTGAAGCAGAAGAAGTAGAAGAAGGAGAAGGAGAAGGTGAAGTCTGGAGGGTGAATCAGAAGAAGCAGAAGAAGGAGAAGGAGAAGGTGAAGTCTGGAGGGTGAATCAGAAGAAGTAGAAGAAGGAGAAGGAGAAGGTGAAGTCTGGAGGGTGAATCAGAAGAAGCAGAAGAAGGAGAAGGAGAAGGTGAAGTCTGGAGGGTGAATCAGAAGAAGCAGAATAAGGAGAAGGAGAAGGTGAAGTCTGGAGGGTGAATCAGAAGAAGCAGAAGAAGGAGAAGGAGAAGGTGAAGTCTGGAGGGTGAATCAGAAGGAGTAGAAGAAGGAGAAGGAGAAGGTGAAGTCTGGAGGGTGAATCAGAAGAAGCAGAAGAAGGAGAAGGAGAAGGTGAAGTCTGGAGGGTGAATCAGAAGAAGCAGAAGAAGGAGAAGGAGAAGGTGAAGTCTGGAGGGTGAATCAGAAGAAGCAGAAGAAGGAGAAGGAGAAGGTGAAGTCTGGAGGGTGAATCAGAAGAAGCAGAATAAGGAGAAGGAGAAGGTGAAGTCTGGAGGGTGAATCAGAAGAAGCAGAAGAAGGAGAAGGAGAAGGTGAAGTCTGGAGGGTGAATCAGAAGAAGTAGAAGAAGGAGAAGGAGAAGGTGAAGTCTGGAGGGTGAAGCAGAAGAAGTAGAAGAAGGAGAAGGAGAAGGTGAAGTCAGGAGGGTGAATCAGAAGAAGTAGAAGAAGGAGAAGGAGAAGGTGAAGTCAGGAGGGTGAATCAGAAGAAGCAGAAGAAGGAGAAGGAGAAGGTGAAGTCTGGAGAGTGAATCAGAAGAATCAGAAGAAGGAGAAGGAGAAGGTGAAGTCTGGAGAGTGAATCAGAAGAAGCAGAAGAAAGAGAAGAAGAAGGTGAAGTCTGGAGGGTGAAGCAGAAGAAACAGAAGAAGGAGAAGGAGAAGGTGAAGACTGGAGGGTGAATCTGAAGAAGTATAAGAAGGAGAAGGAGAAGGTGAAGTCTGGAGGGTGAATCAGAAGAAGTAGAAGAAGGAGAAGGAGAAGGTGAAGTCTGGAGGGTGAATCAGAAGAAGCAGAAGAAGGAGAAGGAGAAGGTGAAGTCTGGAGGGTGAATCAGAAGATGCAGAAGAAGGAGAAGGAGAAGATGAAGTCTGGAGGGTGAATCAGAAGAAGCAGAAGAAGGAGAAGGAGAAGGTGAAGTCTGGAGGGTGAATCAGAAGAAGCAGAAGAAGTTGAAGGAGAAGGTGAAGTCTGGAGGGTGAATCAGAAGAAGCAGAAGAAGGAGAAGGAGAAGGTGAAGTTAGGAGGGTGAATCAGAAGAAGCAGAAGAAGGAGAAGGAGAAGGTGTAGTTAGGAGGGTGAATCAGAAGAAGCAGAAGAAGGAGAAGGAGCAGGTGAAGTCAGGGGGGTGAAGCAGATGAAGTAGAAGAAGGAGAAGGAGAAGGTGAAGTCAGGACGGTGAAGCAGAAGAAGCAGAAGAAGGAGAAGGAGAAGGTGAAGTCTGGAGGGCGCAGCAGAAGAAGCAGAAGAAGGAGAAGGAGAAGCTGAAGTCTGGAGGGTGAAGCAGAAGAAGCAGAAGAAGGAGAAGGAGAAGGTGAAGTCTGGAGGGTGAATCAGAAGAAGTAGAAGAAGGAGAAGGAGAAGGTGAAGTCAGGAGAGTGAAGCAGAAGAAGCAGAAGATGGAGAAGGAGAAGGTGAAGTCTGGAGGGCGAAGCAGAAGAAGCAGAAGAAGGAGAAGGAGAAGGTGAAGTCTGGAGGGTGAAGCAGAAGAAGCAGAAGAAGGAGAAGGAGAAGGTGAAGTCTGGAGGGTGAATCAGAAGAAGTAGAAGAAGGAGAAGGAGAAGGTGAAGTCAGGAGGGTGAAGCAGAAGAAGTAGAAGAAGGAGAAGGAGAAGGTGAAGTCTGGAGGGTGAATCAGAAGAAGCAGAAGAAGGAGAAGGAGAAGGTGAAGTCTTGAGGGTGAATCAGAAGAAGCAGAAGAAGGAGAAGGAGAAGATGAAGTCTGGAGGGTGAATCAGAAGAAGCAGAAGAAGGAGAAGGAGAAGGTGAAGTCTGGAGGGTGAATCAGAAGAAGCAGAAGAAGGAGAAGGAGAAGGTGAAGTCTGGAGGGTGAATCAGAAGAAGCAGAAGAAGGAGAAGGAGAAGGTGAAGTCAGGAGGGTGAATAAGAAGAAGCAGAAGAAGGAGAAGGAGAAGGTGTAGTTAGGAGGGTGAATCAGAAGAAGCAGAAGAAGGAGAAGGAGCAGGTGAAGTCAGGGGGGTGAAGCAGAAGAAGTAGAAGAAGGAGAAGGAGAAGGTGAAGTCAGGACGGTGAAGCAGAAGAAGCAGAAGAAGGAGAAGGAGAAGGTGAAGTCTGGAGGGTGCAGCAGAAGAAGCAGAAGAAGGAGAAGGAGAAGCTGAAGTCTGGAGGGTGAAGCAGAAGAAGCAGAAGAAGGAGAAGGAGAAGGTGAAGTCTGGAGGGTGAATCAGAAGAAGTAGAAGAAGGAGAAGGAGAAGGTGAAGTCAGGAGAGTGAAGCAGAAGAAGCAGAAGATGGAGAAGGAGAAGGTGAAGTCTGGAGGGCGAAGCAGAAGAAGCAGAAGAAGGAGAAGGAGAAGGTGAAGTCTGGAGGGTGAAGCAGAAGAAGCAGAAGAAGGAGAAGGAGAAGGTGAAGTCTGGAGGGTGAATCAGAAGAAGTAGAAGAAGGAGAAGGAGAAGGTGAAGTCAGGAGGGTGAAGCAGAAGAAGCAGAAGAAGGAGAAGGAGAAGGTGAAGTCTGGAGGGTGAAGCAGAAGAAGCAGAAGAAGGAGCAGGAGAAGGTGAAGTCTGGAGGGTGAAGCAGAAGAAGCAGAAGAAGGAGAAGGAGAAAGTGAAGTCAGGATGGTGAATCAGAAGAAGTAGAAGAAGGAGAAGGAGAAGGTGAAGTCTGGAGGATGAATCAGAAGAAGCAGAAGAAGGAGAAGGAGAAGGTGAAGTCTGGGGGGTGAATCAGAAGAAGCAGAAGAAGGAGAAGGAGAAGGTGAGGTCTGGAGGGTCAATCAGAAGAAGCAGAAGAAGGAGAAGGAGAAGGTGAAGTCTGGAGGGTGAATCAGAAGAAGCAGAAGAAGGACAAGGAGAAGGTGAGGTCTGGAGGGTGAATCAGAAGAAGCAGAAGAAGGACAAGGAGAAGGTGAAGTCTGGAGGGTGAATTAGAAGAAGCAGAAGAAGGAGAAGGAGAAGGTGAAGTCAGGAGGGTGAATCAGAAGAAGCAGAAGAAGGAGAAGGAGAAGGTAAAGTTAGGAGGGTGAATCAGAAGAAGCAGAAGAAGGAGAAGGAGCAGGTGAAGTCAGGGGGGTGAAGCAGAAGAAGTAGAAGAAGGAGAAGGAGAAGGTGAAGTCAGGAGGGTGAAGCAGAAGAAGCAGAAGAAGGAGAAGGAGAAGGTGAAGTCTGGAGGGCGCAGCAGAAGAAGCAGAAGAAGGAGAAGGAGAAGGTGAAGTCTGGAGGGTGAAGCAGAAGAAGCAGAAGAAGGAGAAGGAGAAGGTGAAGTCTGGAGGGTGAATCAGAAGAAGTAGAAGAAGGTGAAGGAGAAGGTGAAGTCAGGAGAGTGAAGCAGAAGAAGCAGAAGAAGGAGAAGGAGAAGGTGAAGTCTGGAGGGTGAAGCAGAAGAAGCAGAAGAAGGAGAAGGAGAAGGTGATGTCTGGAGGGCGAAGCAGAAGAAGCAGAAGAAGGAGAAGGAGAAGGTGAAGTCTGGAGGGTGAAGCAGAAGAAGCAGAAGAAGGAGAAGGAGAAGGTGAAGTCTGGAGGGTGAATCAGAAGAAGTAGAAGAAGGAGAAGGAGAAGGTGAAGTCAGGAGGGTGAAGCAGAAGAAGCAGAAGAAGGAGAAGGAGAAGGTGAAGTCAGGAGGGTGAATCTGAAGAAGTAGAAGAAGGAGAAGGAGAAGGTGAAGTCTGGAGGGTGAATCAGAAGAAGTAGAAGAAGGAGAAGGAGAAGGTGAAGTCTGGAGGGTGAATCAGAAGAAGTAGAAGAAGGAGAATGAGAAGGTGAAGTCTGGAGGGTGAATCAGAAGAAGTAGAAGAAGGAGAAGGAGAAGGTGAAGTCTGGAGGGTGAATCAGAAGAAGTAGAAGAAGGAGAAGGAGAAGGTGAAGTCTGGAGGGTGAATCAGAAGAAGTAGAAGAAGGAGAAGGAGAAGGTGAAGTCTGGAGGGTGAATCAGAAGAAACAGAAGAAGGAGAAGGAGAAGGTGAAGTCTGGAGGGTGAATCAGAAGAAGTAGAAGAAGGAGAATGAGAAGGTGTAGTCTGGAGGGTGAATCAGAAGAAGTAGACGAAGGAGAAGGAGAAGGTGAAGTCTGGAGGGTGAATCAGAAGAAGCAGAAGAAGGAGAAGGAGAAGGTGAAGTCTGGAGGGTGAATCAGAAGAAGTAGAAGAAGGAGAAGGAGAAGGTGAAGTCTGGAGGGTGAATCAGAAGAAGCAGAAGAAGGAGAAGGAGAAGGTGAAGTCTGGAGGGTGAATCAGAAGAAGCAGAAGAAGGAGAAGGAGAAGGTGAAGTCTGGAGGGTGAAACAGAAGAAGCAGAATAAGGAGAAGGAGAAGGTGAAGTCAGGAGGGTGAATCAGAAGAAGCAGAAGAAGGAGAAGGAGAAGGTGAAGTTTGGAGGGTGAATCAGAAGAATCAGAAGAAGGAGAAGGAGAAGGTGAAGTCTGGAGGGTGAATCAGAAGAAGCAGAAGAAAGAGAAGGAGAAGGTGAAGTCTGGAGGGTGAATCAGAAGAAGCAGAAGAAGGAGAAGGAGAAGGTGAAGTCTGGAGGGTGAATCAGAAGAAGCAGAAGAAGGAGAAGGAGAAGATGAAGTCTGGAGGGTGAATCAGAAGAAGCAGAAGAAGGAGAAGGAGAAGGTGAAGTCTGGAGGGTGAATCAGAAGAAGCAGAAGAAGGAGAAGGAGAACGTGAAGTTTGGAGGGTGAATCAGAAGAATCAGAAGAAGGAGAAGGAGAAGGTGAAGTCTGGAGGGTGAATCAGAAGAAGCAGAAGAAAGAGAAGGAGAAGGTGAAGTCTGGAGGGTGAAGCAGAAGAAACAGAAGAAGGAGAAGGAGAAGGTGAAGACTGGAGGGTGAATCTGAAGAAGTAGAAGAAGGAGAAGGAGAAGGTGAAGTCTGGAGGGTGAATCAGAAGAAGTAGAAGAAGGAGAAGGAGAAGGTGAAGTCTGGAGGGTGAATCAGAAGAAGCAGAAGAAGGAGAAGGAGAAGGTAAAGTTAGGAGGGTGAATCAGAAGAAGTAGAAGAAGGAGAAGGAGAAGGTGAAGTCTGGAGGGTGAATCAGAAGAAGTAGAAGAAGGAGAAGGAGAAGGTGAAGTCAGGAGGGTGAAGCAGAAGAAGCAGAAGAAGGAGAAGGAGAAGGTGAAGTCTGGAGGGTGAAGCAGAAGAAGCAGAAGAAGGAGCAGGAGAAGGTGAAGTCTGGAGGGTGAAGCAGAAGAAGCAGAAGAAGGAGAAGGAGAAGGTGAAGTCAGGATGGTGAATCAGAAGAAGTAGAAGAAGGAGAATGAGAAGGTGAAGTCTGGAAGGTGAAGCAGAAGAAGCAGAAGAAGGAGAAGGAGAAGGTGAAGTCTGGAGGGTGAAGCAGAAGAAGCAGAAGAAGGAGTAGGAGAAGGTGAAGTCTGGAGGGTGAAGCAGAAGAAGCAGAAGAAGGAGAAGGAGAAGGTGAAGTCAGGATGGTGAATCAGAAGAAGTAGAAGAAGGAGAAGGAGAAGGTGAAGTCTGGAGGATGAATCAGAAGAAGCAGAAGAAGGAGAAGGAGAAGGTGAAGTCTGGGGGGTGAATCAGAAGAAGCAGAAGAAGGAGAAGGAGAAGATGAAGTCTGGAGGGTGAATCAGAAGAAGTAGAAGAAGGAGAAGGAGAAGGTGAGGTCTGGAGGGTCAATCAGAAGAATCAGAAGAAGGAGAAGGAGAAGGTGAAGTCTGGAGGGTGAATCAGAAGAAGCAGAAGAAGGACAAGGAGAAGGTGAAGTCTGGAGGGTGAATTAGAAGAAGCAGAAGAAGGAGAAGGAGAAGGTGAAGTCAGGAGGGTGAATCAGAAGAAGCAGAAGAAGGAGAAGGAGAAGGTAAAGTTAGGAGGGTGAATCAGAAGAAGCAGAAGAAGGAGAAGGAGCAGGTGAAGTCAGGGGGGTGAAGCAGAAGAAGTAGAAGAAGGAGAAGGAGAAGGTGAAGTCAGGAGGGTGAAGCAGAAGAAGCAGAAGAAGGAGAAGGAGAAGGTGAAGTCTGGAGGGCGCAGCAGAAGAAGCAGAAGAAGGAGAAGGAGAAGGTGAAGTCTGGAGGGTGAAGCAGAAGAAGCATAAGAAGGAGAAGGAGAAGGTGAAGTCTGGAGGGTGAATCAGAAGAAGTAGAAGAAGGTGAAGGAGAAGGTGAAGTCAGGAGAGTGAAGCAGAAGAAGCAGAAGAAGGAGAAGGAGAAGGTGAAGTCTGGAGGGTGAAGCAGAAGAAGCAGAAGAAGGAGAAGGAGAAGGTGATGTCTGGAGGGCGAAGCAGAAGAAGCAGAAGAAGGAGAAGGAGAAGGTGAAGTCTGGAGGGTGAAGCAGAAGAAGCAGAAGAAGGAGAAGGAGAAGGTGAAGTCTGCAGTGTGAATCAGAAGAAGTAGAAGAAGGAGAAGGAGAAGGTGAAGTCAGGAGGGTGAAGCAGAAGAAGCAGAAGAAGGAGAAGGAGAAGGTGAAGTCAGGAGGGTGAATCGGAAGAAGTAGAAGAAGGAGAAGGAGAAGGTGAAGTCTGGAGGGTGAATCAGAAGAAGTAGAAGAAGGAGAAGGAGAAGGTGAAGTCTGGAGGGTGAATCAGAAGAAGTAGAAGAAGGAGAATGAGAAGGTGAAGTCTGGAGGGTGAATCAGAAGAAGCAGAAGAAGGAGAAGGAGAAGGTGAAGTCTGGAGGGAGAAGCAGAAGAAGTAGAAGAAGGAGAAGGAGAAGGTGAAGTCTGGAGGGTGAATCAGAAGAAGTAGAAGAAGGAGAATTAGAAGGTGTAGTCTGGAGGGTGAATAAGAAGAAGTATACGAAGGAGAAGGAGAAGGTGAAGTCTGGAGGGTGAATCAGAAGAAGTAGAAGAAGGAGAAGGAGAAGGTGAAGTCTGGAGGGTGAATCAGAAGAAGCAGAAGAAGGAGAAGGAGAAGGTGAAGTCTGGAGGGTGAAACAGAAGAAGCAGAATAAGGAGAAGGAGAAGGTGAAGTCAGGAGGGTGAATCAGAAGAAGCAGAAGAAGGAGAAGGAGAAGGTGAAGTTTGGAGGGTGAATCAGAAGAATCAGAAGAAGGAGAAGGAGAAGGTGAAGTCTGGAGGGTGAATCAGAAGAAGCAGAAGAAAGAGAAGGAGAAGGTGAAGTCTGGAGGGTGAATCAGAAGAAGCAGAAGAAGGAGAAGGAGAAGGTGAAGTCTGGAGGGTGAATCAGAAGAAGCAGAAGAAGGAGAAGGAGAAGATGAAGTCTGGAGGGTGAATCAGAAGAAGCAGAAGAAGGAGAAGGAGAAGGTGAAGTCTGGAGGGTGTATCAGAAGAAGCAGAAGAAGGAGAAGGAGAACGTGAAGTTTGGAGGGTGAATCAGAAGAATCAGAAGAAGGAGAAGGAGAAGGTGAAGTCTGGAGGGTGAATCAGAAGAAGCAGAAGATGGAGAAGGAGAAGGTGAAGTCTGGAGGGTGAAGCAGAAGAAACAGAAGAAGGAGAAGGAGAAGGTGAAGACTGGAGGGTGAATCTGAAGAAGTAGAAGAAGGAGAAGGAGAAGGTGAAGTCTGGAGGGTGAATCAGAAGAAGTAGAAGAAGGAGAAGGAGAAGGTGAAGTCTGGAGGGTGAATCAGAAGAAGCAGAAGAAGGAGAAGGAGAAGGTGAAGTCTGGAGGGTGAATCAGAAGAAGCAGAAGAAGAAGAAGGAGAAGATGAAGTCTGGAGGGTGAATCAGAAGAAGCAGAAGAAGGAGAAGGAGAAGGTGAAGTCGGGAGGGTGAAACAGAAGAAGCAGAAGAAGGAGAAGGAGAAGGTGAAGTCTGGAGGGTGAATCAGAAGAAGCAGAAGAAGGAGAAGGAGAAGGTGAAGTCAGGAGGGTGAATCAGAAGAAGCAGAAGAAGGAGAAGGAGAAGGTGAAGTTAGGAGGGTGAATCAGAAGAAGCAGAAGAAGGAGAAGGAGCAGGTGAAGTCAGGGGGTGAAGCAGAAGAAGTAGAAGAAGGAGAAGGAGAAGGTGAAGTCAGGACGGTGAAGCAGAAGAAGCAGAAGAAGGAGAAGGAGAAGGTGAAGTCTGGAGGGCGCAGCAGAAGAAGCAGAAGAAGGAGAAGGAGAAGCTGAAGTCTGGAGGGTGAAGCAGAAGAAGCAGAAGAAGGAGAAGGTGAAGTCTGGAGGGTGAATCAGAAGAAGCAGAAGAAGGAGAAGGAGCAGGTGAAGTCAGGGGGGTGAAGCAGAAGAAGTAGAAGAAGGAGAAGGAGAAGGTGAAGTCAGGACGGTGAAGCAGAAGAAGCAAAAGAAGGAGAAGGAGAAGGTGAAGTCTGGAGGGTGCAGCAGAAGAAGCAGAAGAAGGAGAAGGAGAAGCTGAAGTCTGGAGGGTGAAGCAGAAGAAGCAGAAGAAGGAGAAGGAGAAGGTGAAGTCTGGAGGGTGAATCAGAAGAAGTAGAAGAAGGAGAAGGAGAAGGTGAAGTCAGGAGAGTGAAGCAGAAGAAGCAAAAGATGGAGAAGGAGAAGGTGAAGTCTGGAGGGCGAAGCAGAAGAAGCAGAAGAAGGAGAAGGAGAAGGTGAAGTCTGGAGGGTGAAGCAGAAGAAGCAGAAGAAGGAGAAGGAGAAGGTGAAGTCTGGAGGGTGAATCAGAAGAAGTAGAAGAAGGAGAAGGAGAAGGTGAAGTCAGGAGGGTGAAGCAGAAGAAGCAGAAGAAGGAGAAGGAGAAGGTGAAGTCTGGAGGGTGAAGCAGAAGAAGCAGAAGAAGGAGCAGGAGAAGGTGAAGTCTGGAGGGTGAAGCAGAAGAAGCAGAAGAAGGAGAAGGAGAAAGTGAAGTCAGGATGGTGAATCAGAAGAAGTAGAAGAAGGAGAAGGAGAAGGTGAAGTCTGGAGGATGAATCAGAAGAAGCAGAAGAAGGAGAAGGAGAAGGTGAAGTCTGGGGGGTGAATCAGAAGAAGCAGAAGAAGGAGAAGGAGAAGGTGAGGTCTGGAGGGTCAATCAGAAGAAGCAGAAGAAGGAGAAGGAGAAGGTGAAGTCTGGAGGGTGAATCAGAAGAAGCAGAAGAAGGACAAGGAGAAGGTGAGGTCTGGAGGGTGAATCAGAAGAAGCAGAAGAAGGACAAGGAGAAGGTGAAGTCTGGAGGGTGAATTAGAAGAAGCAGAAGAAGGAGAAGGAGAAGGTGAAGTCAGGAGGGTGAATCAGAAGAAGCAGAAGAAGGAGAAGGAGAAGGTAAAGTTAGGAGGGTGAATCAGAAGAAGCAGAAGAAGGAGAAGGAGCAGGTGAAGTCAGGGGGGTGAAGCAGAAGAAGTAGAAGAAGGAGAAGGAGAAGGTGAAGTCAGGAGGGTGAAGCAGAAGAAGCAGAAGAAGGAGAAGGAGAAGGTGAAATCTGGAGGGCGCAGCAGAAGAAGCAGAAGAAGGAGAAGGAGAAGGTGAAGTCTGGAGGGTGAAGCAGAAGAAGCAGAAGAAGGAGAAGGAGAAGGTGAAGTCTGGAGGGTGAATCAGAAGAAGTAGAAGAAGGTGAAGGAGAAGGTGAAGTCAGGAGAGTGAAGCAGAAGAAGCAGAAGAAGGAGAAGGAGAAGGTGAAGTCTGGAGGGTGAAGCAGAAGAAGCAGAAGAAGGAGAAGGAGAAGGTGATGTCTGGAGGGCGAAGCAGAAGAAGCAGAAGAAGGAGAAGGAGAAGGTGAAGTCTGGAGGGTGAAGCAGAAGAAGCAGAAGAAGGAGAAGGAGAAGGTGAAGTCTGGAGGGTGAATCAGAAGAAGTAGAAGAAGGAGAAGGAGAAGGTGAAGTCAGGAGGGTGAAGCAGAAGAAGCAGAAGAAGGAGAAGGAGAAGGTGAAGTCAGGAGGGTGAATCTGAAGAAGTAGAAGAAGGAGAAGGAGAAGGTGAAGTCTGGAGGGTGAATCAGAAGAAGTAGAAGAAGGAGAAGGAGAAGGTGAAGTCTGGAGGGTGAATCAGAAGAAGTAGAAGAAGGAGAATGAGAAGGTGAAGTCTGGAGGGTGAATCAGAAGAAGTAGAAGAAGGAGAAGGAGAAGGTGAAGTCTGGAGGGTGAATCAGAAGAAGTAGAAGAAGGAGAAGGAGAAGGTGAAGTCTGGAGGGTGAATCAGAAGAAGTAGAAGAAGGAGAAGGAGAAGGTGAAGTCTGGAGGGTGAATCAGAAGAAACAGAAGAAGGAGAAGGAGAAGGTGAAGTCTGGAGGGTGAATCAGAAGAAGTAGAAGAAGGAGAATGAGAAGGTGTAGTCTGGAGGGTGAATCAGAAGAAGTAGACGAAGGAGAAGGAGAAGGTGAAGTCTGGAGGGTGAATCAGAAGAAGCAGAAGAAGGAGAAGGAGAAGGTGAAGTCTGGAGGGTGAATCAGAAGAAGTAGAAGAAGGAGAAGGAGAAGGTGAAGTCTGGAGGGTGAATCAGAAGAAGCAGAAGAAGGAGAAGGAGAAGGTGAAGTCTGGAGGGTGAATCAGAAGAAGCAGAAGAAGGAGAAGGAGAAGGTGAAGTCTGGAGGGTGAAACAGAAGAAGCAGAATAAGGAGAAGGAGAAGGTGAAGTCAGGAGGGTGAATCAGAAGAAGCAGAAGAAGGAGAAGGAGAAGGTGAAGTTTGGAGGGTGAATCAGAAGAATCAGAAGAAGGAGAAGGAGAAGGTGAAGTCTTAGGGTGAATCAGAAGAAGCAGAAGAAAGAGAAGGAGAAGGTGAAGTCTGGAGGGTGAATCAGAAGAAGCAGAAGAAGGAGAAGGAGAAGGTGAAGTCTGGAGGGTGAATCAGAAGAAGCAGAAGAAGGAGAAGGAGAAGATGAAGTCTGGAGGGTGAATCAGAAGAAGCAGAAGAAGGAGAAGGAGAAGGTGAAGTCTGGAGGGTGAATCAGAAGAAGCAGAAGAAGGAGAAGGAGAACGTGAAGTTTGGAGGGTGAATCAGAAGAATCAGAAGAAGGAGAAGGAGAAGGTGAAGTCTGGAGGGTGAATCAGAAGAAGCAGAAGAAAGAGAAGGAGAAGGTGAAGTCTGGAGGGTGAAGCAGAAGAAACAGAAGAAGGAGAAGGAGAAGGTGAAGACTGGAGGGTGAATCTGAAGAAGTAGAAGAAGGAGAAGGAGAAGGTGAAGTCTGGAGGGTGAATCAGAAGAAGTAGAAGAAGGAGAAGGAGAAGGTAAAGTCTGGAGGGTGAATCAGAAGAAGCAGAAGAAGGAGAAGGAGAAGGTGAAGTCTGGAGGGTGAATCAGAAGAAGCAGAAGAAGCAGAAGGGGAAGATGAAGTCTGGAGGGTGAATCAGAAGAAGCAGAAGAAGGAGAAGGAGAAGGTGAAGTCTGGAGGGTGAAACAGAAGAAGCAGAAGAAGGAGAAGGAGAAGGTGAAGTCTGGAGGGTGAATCAGAAGAAGCAGAAGAAGGAGAAGGAGAAGGTGAAGTCAGGAGGGTGAAGCAGAAGAAGCAGAAGAAGGAGAAGGAGAAGGTGAAGTCTGGAGGGTGAATCAGAAGAAGCAGAAGAAGGACAAGGAGAAGGTGAAGTCTGGAGGGTGAATTAGAAGAAGCAGAAGAAGGAGAAGGAGAAGGTGAAGTCAGGAGGGTGAATCAGAAGAAGCAGAAGAAGGAGAAGGAGAAGGTAAAGTTAGGAGGGTGAATCAGAAGAAGTAGAAGAAGGAGAAGGAGAAGGTGAAGTCTGGAGGGTGAATCAGAAGAAGTAGAAGAAGGAGAAGGAGAAGGTGAAGTCAGGAGGGTGAAGCAGAAGAAGCAGAAGAAGGAGAAGGAGAAGGTGAAGTCTGGAGGGTGAAGCAGAAGAAGCAGAAGAAGGAGCAGGAGAAGGTGAAGTCTGGAGGGTGAAGCAGAAGAAGCAGAAGAAGGAGAAGGAGAAGGTGAAGTCAGGATGGTGAATCAGAAGAAGTAGAAGAAGGAGAATGAGAAGGTGAAGTCTGGAAGGTGAAGCAGAAGAAGCAGAAGAAGGAGAAGGAGAAGGTGAAGTCTGGAGGGTGAAGCAGAAGAAGCAGAAGAAGGAGTAGGAGAAGGTGAAGTCTGGAGGGTGAAGCAGAAGAAGCAGAAGAAGGAGAAGGAGAAGGTGAAGTCAGGATGGTGAATCAGAAGAAGTAGAAGAAGGAGAAGGAGAAGGTGAAGTCTGGAGGATGAATCAGAAGAAGCAGAAGAAGGAGAAGGAGAAGGTGAAGTCTGGGGGGTGAATCAGAAGAAGCAGAAGAAGGAGAAGGAGAAGATGAAGTCTGGAGGGTGAATCAGAAGAAGTAGAAGAAGGAGAAGGAGAAGGTGAGGTCTGGAGGGTCAATCAGAAGAAGCAGAAGAAGGAGAAGGAGAAGGTGAAGTCTGGAGGGTGAATCAGAAGAAGCAGAAGAAGGACAAGGAGAAGGTGAAGTCTGGAGGGTGAATTAGAAGAAGCAGAAGAAGGAGAAGGAGAAGGTGAAGTCAGGAGGGTGAATCAGAAGAAGCAGAAGAAGGAGAAGGAGAAGGTAAAGTTAGGAGGGTGAATCAGAAGAAGCAGAAGAAGGAGAAGGAGCAGTTGAAGTCAGGGGGGTGAAGCAGAAGAAGTAGAAGAAGGAGAAGGAGAAGGTGAAGTCAGGAGGGTGAAGCAGAAGAAGCAGAAGAAGGAGAAGGAGAAGGTGAAGTCTGGAGGGCGCAGCAGAAGAAGCAGAAGAAGGAGAAGGAGCAGGTGAAGTCTGGAGTGTGAATCAGAAGAAGTAGAAGAAGGAGAAGGAGAAGGTGAAGTCAGGAGGGTGAAGCAGAAGAAGCAGAAGAAGGAGAAGGAGAAGGTGAAGTCAGGAGGGTGAATCGGAAGAAGTAGAAGAAGGAGAAGGAGAAGGTGAAGTCTGGAGGGTGAATCAGAAGAAGTAGAAGAAGGAGAAGGAGAAGGTGAAGTCTGGAGGGTGAATCAGAAGAAGTAGAAGAAGGAGAATGAGAAGGTGAAGTCTGGAGGGTGAATCAGAAGAAGCAGAAGAAGGAGAAGGAGAAGGTGAAGTCTGGAGGGAGAAGCAGAAGAAGTAGAAGAAGGAGAAGGAGAAGGTGAAGTCTGGAGGGTGAATCAGAAGAAGTAGAAGAAGGAGAATGAGAAGGTGTAGTCTGGAGGGTGAATAAGAAGAAGTAGACGAAGGAGAAGGAGAAGGTGAAGTCTGGAGGGTGAATCAGAAGAAGTAGAATAAGGAGAAGGAGAAGTTGAAGTCAGGAGGGTGAATCAGAAGAAGCAGAAGAAGGAGAAGGAGAAGGTGAAGTTTGGAGGGTGAATCAGAAGAATCAGAAGAAGGAGAAGGAGAAGGTGAAGTCTGGAGGGTGAATCAGAAGAAGCAGAAGAAAGAGAAGGAGAAGGTGAAGTCTGGAGGGTGAATCAGAAGAAGCAGAAGAAGGAGAAGGAGAAGGTGAAGTCTGGAGGGTGAATCAGAAGAAGCAGAAGAAGGAGAAGGAGAAGATGAAGTCTGGAGGGTGAATCAGAAGAAGCAGAAGAAGGAGAAGGAGAAGGTGAAGTCTGGAGGGTGTATCAGAAGAAGCAGAAGAAGGAGAAGGAGAACGTGAAGTTTGGAGGGTGAATCAGAAGAATCAGAAGAAGGAGAAGGAGAAGGTGAAGTCTGGAGGGTGAATCAGAAGAAGCAGAAGATAGAGAAGGAGAAGGTGAAGTCTGGAGGGTGAAGCAGAAGAAACAGAAGAAGGAGAAGGAGAAGGTGAAGACTGGAGGGTGAATCTGAAGAAGTAGAAGAAGGAGAAGGAGAAGGTGAAGTCTGGAGGGTGAATCAGAAGAAGTAGAAGAAGGAGAAGGAGAAGGTGAAGTCTGGAGGGTGAATCAGAAGAAGCAGAAGAAGGAGAAGGAGAAGGTGAAGTCTGGAGGGTGAATCAGAAGAAGCAGAAGAAGGAGAAGGAGAAGATGAAGTCTGGAGGGTGAATCAGAAGAAGCAGAAGAAGGAGAAGGAGAAGGTGAAGTCGGGAGGGTGAAACAGAAGAAGCAGAAGAAGGAGAAGGAGAAGGTGAAGTCTGGAGGGTGAATCAGAAGAAGCAGAAGAAGGAGAAGGAGAAGGTGAAGTCAGGAGGGTGAATCAGAAGAAGCAGAAGAAGGAGAAGGAGAAGGTGAAGTTAGGAGGGTGAATCAGAAGAAGCAGAAGAAGGAGAAGGAGCAGGTGAAGTCAGGGGGTGAAGCAGAAGAAGTAGAAGAAGGAGAAGGAGAAGGTGAAGTCAGGACGGTGAAGCAGAAGAAGCAGAAGAAGGAGAAGGAGAAGGTGAAGTCTGGAGGGCGCAGCAGAAGAAGCAGAAGAAGGAGAAGGAGAAGCTGAAGTCTGGAGGGTGAAGCAGAAGAAGCAGAAGAAGGAGAAGGTGAAGTCTGGAGGGTGAATCAGAACAAGTAGAAGAAGGAGAAGGAGAAGGTGAAGTCAGGAGAGTGAAGCAGAAGAAGCAGAAGATGGAGAAGGAGAAGGTGAAGTCTGGAGGGCGAAGCAGAAGAAGCAGAAGAAGGAGAAGGAGAAGGTGAAGTCTGGAGGGTGAAGCAGAAGAAGCAGAAGAAGGAGAAGGAGAAGGTGACGTCTGGAGGTTGAATCAGAAGAAGTAGAAGAAGGAGTAGGAGAAGGTGAAGTCAGGAGGGTGAAGCAGAAGGAGCAGAAGAAGGAGAAGGAGAAGGTGAGGTCTGGAGGGTGAAGCAGAAGAAGCAGAAGAAGGAGCAGGAGAAGGTGAAGTCTGGAGGGTGAAGCAGAAGAAGCAGAAGAAGGAGAAGGAGAAGGTGAAGTCAGGAGGGTGAATCAGAAGAAGTAGAAGAAGGAGAAGGAGAAGGTGAAGTCTGGAGGGTGAATCAGAAGAAGCAGAAGAAGGAGAAGGAGAAGGTGAAGCCTGGAGGGTGAATCAGAAGAAGCAGAAGAAGGAGAAGGAGAAGATGAAGTCTGGAGGGTGAATCAGAAGAAGTAGAAGAAGGAGAAGGAGAAGGTGAGGTCTGGAGGGTCAATCAGAAGAAGCAGAAGAAGGAGAAGGAGAAGGTGAAGTCTGGAGGGTGAATCAGAAGAAGCAGAAGAAGGAGAAGGTGAAGTCTGGAGGGTGAATCAGAAGAAGCAGAAGAAGGAGAAGGAGAAGGTGAAGTCTGGACGGTGAATCAGAAGAAGCAGAAGAAGGAGAAGGAGAAGGTGAAGTCAGGAGGGTGAATCAGAAGAAGCAGAAGGAGGAGAAGGAGAAGGTGTAGTTAGGAGGGTGAATCAGAAGAAGCAGAAGAAGGAGAAGGAGCAGGTGAAGTCAGGGGGGTGAAGCAGAAGAAGTAGAAGAAGGAGAAGGAGAAGGTGAAGTCAGGACGGTGAAGCAGAAGAAGCAGAAGAAGGAGAAGGAGAAGGTGAAGTCTGGAGGGTGAATCAGAAGAAGTAGAAGAAGGAGAATGAGAAGGTGTAGTCTGGAGGGTGAATCAGAAGAAGTAGACGAAGGAGAAGGAGAAGGTGAAGTCTGGAGGGTGAATCAGAAGAAGTAGAAGAAGGAGAAGGAGAAGGTGAAGTCTGGAGGGTGAATCAGAAGAAGCAGAAGAAGGAGAAGGAGAAGGTGAAGTCTGGAGGGTGAATCAGAAGAAGCAGAAGAAGGAGAAGGAGAAGGTGAAGTCTGGAGGGTGAAACAGAAGAAGCAGAATAAGGAGAAGGAGAAGGTGAAGTCAGGAGGGTGAATCAGAAGAAGCAGAAGAAGGAGAAGGAGAAGGTGAAGTTTGGAGGGTGAATCAGAAGAATCAGAAGAAGGAGAAGGAGAAGGTGAAGTCTGGAGGGTGAATCAGAAGAAGCAGAAGAAAGAGAAGGAGAAGGTGAAGTCTGGAGGGTGAATCAGAAGAAGCAGAAGAAGGAGAAGGAGAAGGTGAAGTCTGGAGGGTGAATCAGAAGAAGCAGAAGATAGAGAAGGAGAAGGTGAAGTCTGGAGGGTGAAGCAGAAGAAACAGAAGAAGGAGAAGGAGAAGGTGAAGACTGGAGGGTGAATCTGAAGAAGTAGAAGAAGGAGAAGGAGAAGGTGAAGTCTGGAGGGTGAATCAGAAGAAGTAGAAGAAGGAGAAGGAGAAGGTGAAGTCTGGAGGGTGAATCAGAAGAAGCAGAAGAAGGAGAAGGAGAAGGTGAAGTCTGGAGGGTGAATCAGAAGAAGCAGAAGAAGGAGAAGGAGAAGATGAAGTCTGGAGGGTGAATCAGAAGAAGCAGAAGAAGGAGAAGGAGAAGGTGAAGTCTGGAGGGTGAAACAGAAGAAGCAGAAGAAGGAGAAGGAGAAGGTGAAGTCTGGAGGGTGAATCAGAAGAAGCAGAAGAAGGAGAAGGAGAAGGTGAAGTCAGGAGGGTGAATCAGAAGAAGCAGAAGAAGGAGAAGGAGAAGGTGAAGTTAGGAGGGTGAATCAGAAGAAGCAGAAGAAGGAGAAGGAGCAGGTGAAGTCAGGGGGTGAAGCAGAAGAAGTAGAAGAAGGAGAAGGAGAAGGTGAAGTCAGGACGGTGAAGCAGAAGAAGCAGAAGAAGGAGAAGGAGAAGGTGAAGTCTGGAGGGCGCAGCAGAAGAAGCAGAAGAAGGAGAAGGAGAAGCTGAAGTCTGGAGGGTGAAGCAGAAGAAGCAGAAGAAGGAGAAGGTGAAGTCTGGAGGGTGAATCAGAAGAAGTAGAAGAAGGAGAAGGAGAAGGTGAAGTCAGGAGAGTGAAGCAGAAGAAGCAGAAGATGGAGAAGGAGAAGGTGAAGTCTGGAGGGCGAAGCAGAAGAAGCAGAAGAAGGAGAAGGAGAAGGTGAAGTCTGGAGGGTGAAGCAGAAGAAGTAGAAGAAGGAGAAGGAGAAGGTGAAGTCTGGAGGGTGAATCAGAAGAAGTAGAAGAAGGAGTAGGAGAAGGTGAAGTCAGGAGGGTGAAGCAGAAGGAGCAGAAGAAGGAGAAGGAGAAGGTGAGGTCTGGAGGGTGAAGCAGAAGAAGCAGAAGAAGGAGCAGGAGAAGGTGAAGTCTGGAGGGTGAAGCAGAAGAAGCAGAAGAAGGAGAAGGAGAAGGTGAAGTCAGGAGGGTGAATCAGAAGAAGTAGAAGAAGGAGAAGGAGAAGGTGAAGTCTGGAGGGGGAATCAGAAGAAGCAGAAGAAGGAGAAGGAGAAGGTGAAGCCTGGAGGGTGAATCAGAAGAAGCAGAAGAAGGAGAAGGAGAAGATGAAGTCTGGAGGGTGAATCAGAAGAAGTAGAAGAAGGAGAAGGAGAAGGTGAGGTCTGGAGGGTCAATCAGAAGAAGCAGAAGAAGGAGAAGGAGAAGGTGAAATCTGGAGGGTGAATCAGAAGAAGCAGAAGAAGGAGAAGGTGAAGTCTGGAGGGTGAATCAGAAGAAGCAGAAGAAGGAGAAGGAGAAGGTGAAGTCTGGAGGGTGAATCAGAAGAAGCAGAAGAAGGAGAAGGAGAAGGTGAAGTCAGGAGGGTGAATCAGAAGAAGCAGAAGAAGGAGAAGGAGAAGGTGTAGTTAGGAGGGTGAATCAGAAGAAGCAGAAGAAGGAGAAGGAGCAGGTGAAGTCAGGGGGGTGAAGCAGAAGAAGTAGAAGAAGGAGAAGGAGAAGGTGAAGTCAGGACGGTGAAGCAGAAGAAGCAGAAGAAGGAGAAGGAGAAGGTGAAGTCTGGAGGGTGCAGCAGAAGAAGCAGAAGAAGGAGAAGGAGAAGCTGAAGTCTGGAGGGTGAAGCAGAAGAAGCAGAAGAAGGAGAAGGAGAAGGTGAAGCCTGGAGGGTGAATCAGAAGAAGCAGAAGAAGGAGAAGGAGAAGATGAATTCTGGAGGGTGAATCAGAAGAAGTAGAAGAAGGAGAAGGAGAAGGTGAGGTCTGGAGGGTCAATCAGAAGAAGCAGAAGAAGGAGAAGGAGAAGGTGAAGTCTGGAGGGTGAATCAGAAGAAGCAGAAGAAGGAGAAGGAGAAGGTGAAGTCTGGAGGGTGAATCAGAAGAAGCAGAAGAAGGAGAAGGAGAAGGTGAAGTCAGGAGGGTGAATCAGAAGAAGCAGAAGAAGGAGAAGGAGAAGGTGTAGTTAGGAGGGTGAATCAGAAGAAGCAGAAGAAGGAGAAGGAGCAGGTGAAGTCAGGGGGGTGAAGCAGAAGAAGTAGAAGAAGGAGAAGGAGAAGGTGAAGTCAGGACGGTGAAGCAGAAGAAGCAGAAGAAGGAGAAGGAGAAGGTGAAGTCTGGAGGGTGAATCAGAAGAAGTAGAAGAAGGAGAATGAGAAGGTGTAGTCTGGAGGGTGAATCAGAAGAAGTAGACGAAGGAGAAGGAGAAGGTGAAGTCTGGAGGGTGAATCAGAAGAAGTAGAAGAAGGAGAAGGAGAAGGTGAAGTCTGGAGGGTGAATCAGAAGAAGCAGAAGAAGGAGAAGGAGAAGGTAAAGTCTGGAGGGTGAATCAGAAGAAGCAGAAGAAGGAGAAGGAGAAGGTGAAGTCTGGAGGGTGAAACAGAAGAAGCAGAATAAGGAGAAGGAGAAGGTGAAGTCAGGAGGGTGAATCAGAAGAAGTAGAAGAAGGTGAAGAGAGAAGGTGAAGTTTGGAGGGTGAATCAGAAGAATCAGAAGAAGGAGAAGGAGAAGGTGAAGTCTGGAGGGTGAATCAGAAGAAGCAGAAGAAAGAGAAGGAGAAGGTGAAGTCTGGAGGGTGAATCAGAAGAAGCAGAAGAAGGAGAAGGAGAAGGTGAAGTCTGGAGGGTGAATCAGAAGAAGCAGAAGAAGGAGAAGGAGAAGATGAAGTCTGGAGGGTGAATCAGAAGAAGCAGAAGAAGGAGAAGGAGAAGGTGAAGTCTGGAGGGTGTATCAGAAGAAGCAGAAGAAGGAGAAGGAGAACGTGAAGTTTGGAGGGTGAATCAGAAGAATCAGAAGAAGGAGAAGGAGAAGGTGAATTCTGGAGGGTGAATCAGAAGAAGTAGAAGAAGGAGAATGAGAAGGTGTAGTCTGGAGGGTGAATCAGAAGAAGTAGACGAAGGAGAAGGAGAAGGTGAAGTCTGGAGGGTGAATCAGAAGAAGCAGAAGAAGGAGAAGGAGAAGGTGAAGTCTGGAGGGTGAATCAGAAGAAGTAGAAGAAGGAGAAGGAGAAGGTGAAGTCTGGAGGGTGAATCAGAAGAAGCAGAAGAAGGAGAAGGAGAAGGTGAAGTCTGGAGGGTGAATCAGAAGAAGCAGAAGAAGGAGAAGGAGAAGGTGAAGTCTGGAGGGTGAATCAGAAGAAGCAGAAGAAGGAGAAGGAGAAGATGAAGTCTGGAGGGTGAATCAGAAGAAGCAGAAGAAGGAGAAGGAGAAGGTGAAGTCTGGAGGGTGAAACAGAAGAAGCAGAAGAAGGAGAAGGAGAAGGTGAAGTCTGGAGGGTGAATCAGAAGAAGCAGAAGAAGGAGAAGGAGAAGCTGAAGTCAGGAGGGTGAATCAGAAGAAGTAGAAGAAGGAGAAGGAGAAGGTGAAGTCTGGAGGGTGAATCAGAAGAAGCAGAAGAAGGAGAAGGAGAAGGTGAAGTCAGGAGGGTGAATCAGAAGAAGCAGAAGAAGGAGAAGGAGAAGGTGAAGTTAGGAGGGTGAATCAGAAGAAGCAGAAGAAGGAGAAGGAGCAGGTGAAGTCAGGGGGTGAAGCAGAAGAAGTAGAAGAAGGAGAAGGAGAAGGTGAAGTCAGGAGGGTGAAACAGAAGAAGCAGAAGAAGGAGAAGGAGAAGGTGAAGTCTGGAGGGTGAATCAGAAGAAGCAGAAGAAGGAGAAGGAGAAGGTGAAGTCAGGAGGGTGAAGCAGAAGAAGCAGAAGAAGGAGAAGGAGAAGGTGAAGTCTGGAGGGTGAATCAGAAGAAGCAGAAGAAGGAGAAGGAGAAGGTGAAGTCTGGAGGGTGAATCAGAAGAAGCAGAAGAAGGAGAAGGAGAAGGTGAAGTCAGGAGGGTGAAGCAGAAGAAGCAGAAGAAGGAGAAGGAGAAGGTGAAGTCTGGAGGGTGAATCAGAAGAAGCAGAAGAAGGACAAGGAGAAGGTGAAGTCTGGAGGGTGAATTAGAAGAAGCAGAAGAAGGAGAAGGAGAAGGTGAAGTCAGGAGGGTGAATCAGAAGAAGCAGAAGAAGGAGAAGGAGAAGGTAAAGTTAGGAGGGTGAATCAGAAGAAGTAGAAGAAGGAGAAGGAGAAGGTGAAGTCTGGAGGGTGAATCAGAAGAAGTAGAAGAAGGAGAAGGAGAAGGTGAAGTCAGGAGGGTGAAGCAGAAGAAGCAGAAGAAGGAGAAGGAGAAGGTGAAGTCTGGAGGGTGAAGCAGAAGAAGCAGAAGAAGGAGCAGGAGAAGGTGAAGTCTGGAGGGTGAAGCAGAAGAAGCAGAAGAAGGAGAAGGAGAAGGTGAAGTCAGGATGGTGAATCAGAAGAAGTAGAAGAAGGAGAATGAGAAGGTGAAGTCTGGAGGGTGAAGCAGAAGAAGCAGAAGAAGGAGAAGGAGAAGGTGAAGTCTGGAGGGTGAAGCAGAAGAAGCAGAAGAAGGAGTAGGAGAAGGTGAAGTCTGGAGGGTGAAGCAGAAGAAGCAGAAGAAGGAGAAGGAGAAGGTGAAGTCAGGATGGTGAATCAGAAGAAGTAGAAGAAGGAGAAGGAGAAGGTGAAGTCTGGAGGATGAATCAGAAGAAGCAGAAGAAGGAGAAGGAGAAGGTGAAGTCTGGGGGGTGAATCAGAAGAAGCAGAAGAAGGAGAAGGAGAAGATGAAGTCTGGAGGGTGAATCAGAAGAAGTAGAAGAAGGAGAAGGAGAAGGTGAGGTCTGGAGGGTCAATCAGAAGAAGCAGAAGAAGGAGAAGGAGAAGGTGAAGTCTGGAGGGTGAATCAGAAGAAGCAGAAGAAGGACAAGGAGAAGGTGAAGTCTGGAGGGTGAATTAGAAGAAGCAGAAGAAGGAGAAGGAGAAGGTGAAGTCAGGAGGGTGAATCAGAAGAAGCAGAAGAAGGAGAAGGAGAAGGTAAAGTTAGGAGGGTGAATCAGAAGAAGCAGAAGAAGGAGAAGGAGCAGGTGAAGTCAGGGGGGTGAAGCAGAAGAAGTAGAAGAAGGAGAAGGAGAAGGTGAAGTCAGGAGGGTGAAGCAGAAGAAGCAGAAGAAGGAGAAGGAGAAAGTGAAGTCTGGAGGGCGCAGCAGAAGAAGCAGAAGAAGGAGAAGGAGAAGGTGAAGTCTGGAGGGTGAAGCAGAAGAAGCAGAAGAAGGAGAAGGAGAAGGTGAAGTCTGGAGGGTGAATCAGAAGAAGTAGAAGAAGGTGAAGGAGAAGGTGAAGTCAGGAGAGTGAAGCAGAAGAAGCAGAAGAAGGAGAAGGAGAAGGTGAAGTCTGGAGGGTGAAGCAGAAGAAGCAGAAGAAGGAGAAGGAGAAGGTGATGTCTGGAGGGCGAAGCAGAAGAAGCAGAAGAAGGAGAAGGAGAAGGTGAAGTCTGGAGGGTGAAGCAGAAGAAGCAGAAGAAGGAGAAGGAGAAGGTGAAGTCTGGAGGGTGAATCAGAAGAAGTAGAAGAAGGAGAAGGAGAAGGTGAAGTCAGGAGGGTGAAGCAGAAGAAGCAGAAGAAGGAGAAGGAGAAGGTGAAGTCAGGAGGGTGAATCGGAAGAAGTAGAAGAAGGAGAAGGAGAAGGTGAAGTCTGGAGGGTGAATCAGAAGAAGTAGAAGAAGGAGAAGGAGAAGGTGAAGTCTGGAGGGTGAATCAGAAGAAGTAGAAGAAGGAGAATGAGAAGGTGAAGTCTGGAGGGTGAATCAGAAGAAGCAGAAGAAGGAGAAGGAGAAGGTGAAGTCTGGAGGGAGAAGCAGAAGAAGTAGAAGAAGGAGAAGGAGAAGGTGAAGTCTGGAGGGTGAATCAGAAGAAGTAGAAGAAGGAGAAGGAGAAGGTGAAGTCTGGAGGGTGAATCAGAAGAAGTAGAAGAAGGAGAAGGAGAAGGTGAAGTCTGGAGGGAGAATCAGAAGAAACAGAAGAAGGAGAAGGAGAAGGTGAAGTCTGGAGAGTGAATCAGAAGAAGTAGAAGAAGGAGAATGAGAAGGTGTAGTCTGGAGGGTGAATCAGAAGAAGTAGACGAAGGAGAAGGAGAAGGTGAAGTCTGGAGGGTGAATCAGAAGAAGCAGAAGAAGGAGAAGGAGAAGGTGAAGTCTGGAGGGTGAATCAGAAGAAGTAGAAGAAGGAGAAGGAGAAGGTGAAGTCTGGAGGGTGAATCAGAAGAAGCAGAAGAAGGAGAAGGAGAAGGTGAAGTCTGGAGGGTGAATCAGAAGAAGCAGAAGAAGGAGAAGGAGAAGGTGAAGTCTGGAGGGTGAAACAGAAGAAGCAGAATAAGGAGAAGGAGAAGGTGAAGTCAGGAGGGTGAATCAGAAGAAGCAGAAGAAGGAGAAGGAGAAGGTGAAGTTTGGAGGGTGAATCAGAAGAATCAGAAGAAGGAGAAGGAGAAGGTGAAGTCTGGAGGGTGAATCAGAAGAAGCAGAAGAAAGAGAAGGAGAAGGTGAAGTCTGGAGGGTGAATCAGAAGAAGCAGAAGAAGGAGAAGGAGAAGGTGAAGTCTGGAGGGTGAATCAGAAGAAGCAGAAGAAGGAGAAGGAGAAGATGAAGTCTGGAGGGTGAATCAGAAGAAGCAGAAGAAGGAGAAGGAGAAGGTGAAGTCTGGAGGGTGAATCAGAAGAAGCAGAAGAAGGAGAAGGAGAACGTGAAGTTTGGAGGGTGAATCAGAAGAATCAGAAGAAGGAGAAGGAGAAGGTGAAGTCTGGAGGGTGAATCAGAAGAAGCAGAAGATAGAGAAGGAGAACGTGAAGTCTGGAGGGTGAAGCAGAAGAAACAGAAGAAGGAGAAGGAGAAGGTGAAGACTGGAGGGTGAATCTGAAGAAGTAGAAGAAGGAGAAGGAGAAGGTGAAGTCTGGAGGGTGAATCAGAAGAAGTAGAAGAAGGAGAAGGAGAAGGTGAAGTCTGGAGGGTGAATCAGAAGAAGCAGAAGAAGGAGAAGGAGAAGGTGAAGTCTGGAGGGTGAATCAGAAGAAGCAGAAGAAGGAGAAGGAGAAGATGAAGTCTGGAGGGTGAATCAGAAGAAGCAGAAGAAGGAGAAGGAGAAGGTGAAGTCTGGAGGGTGAAACAGAAGAAGCAGAAGAAGGAGAAGGAGAAGGTGAAGTCTGGAGGGTGAATCAGAAGAAGCAGAAGAAGGAGAAGGAGAAGGTGAAGTCAGGAGGGTGAATCAGAAGAAGCAGAAGAAGGAGAAGGAGAAGGTGAAGTTAGGAGGGTGAATCAGAAGAAGCAGAAGAAGGAGAAGGAGCAGGTGAAGTCAGGGGGTGAAGCAGAAGAAGTAGAAGAAGGAGAAGGAGAAGGTGAAGTCAGGAGGGTGAAACAGAAGAAGCAGAAGAAGGAGAAGGAGAAGGTGAAGTCTGGAGGGTGAATCAGAAGAAGCAGAAGAAGGAGAAGGAGAAGGTGAAGTCAGGAGGGTGAAGCAGAAGAAGCAGAAGAAGGAGAAGGAGAAGGTGAAGTCTGGAGGGTGAATCAGAAGAAGCAGAAGAAGGAGAAGGAGAAGGTGAAGTCTGGAGGGTGAATCAGAAGAAGCAGAAGAAGGAGAAGGAGAAGGTGAAGTCAGGAGGGTGAAGCAGAAGAAGCAGAAGAAGGAGAAGGAGAAGGTGAAGTCTGGAGGGTGAATCAGAAGAAGCAGAAGAAGGACAAGGAGAAGGTGAAGTCTGGAGGGTGAATTAGAAGAAGCAGAAGAAGGAGAAGGAGAAGGTGAAGTCAGGAGGGTGAATCAGAAGAAGCAGAAGAAGGAGAAGGAGAAGGTAAAGTTAGGAGGGTGAATCAGAAGAAGTAGAAGAAGGAGAAGGAGAAGGTGAAGTCTGGAGGGTGAATCAGAAGAAGTAGAAGAAGGAGAAGGAGAAGGTGAAGTCAGGAGGGTGAAGCAGAAGAAGCAGAAGAAGGAGAAGGAGAAGGCGAAGTCTGGAGGGTGAAGCAGAAGAAGCAGAAGAAGGAGCA
This sequence comes from Somniosus microcephalus, assembly GCF_052327205.1. Taxonomy (NCBI): domain Eukaryota; kingdom Metazoa; phylum Chordata; class Chondrichthyes; order Squaliformes; family Somniosidae; genus Somniosus; species Somniosus microcephalus. The sequence goes on along the minus strand of NW_028225830.1, from coordinate 84,616 downwards.
GGAGAAGGTGAAGTCTGGAGGGTGAAGCAGAAGAAGCAGAAGAAGGAGAAGGAGAAGGTGAAGTCAGGATGGTGAATCAGAAGAAGTAGAAGAAGGAGAATGAGAAGGTGAAGTCTGGAGGGTGAAGCAGAAGAAGCAGAAGAAGGAGAAGGAGAAGGTGAAGTCTGGAGGGTGAAGCAGAAGAAGCAGAAGAAGGAGTAGGAGAAGGTGAAGTCTGGAGGGTGAAGCAGAAGAAGCAGAAGAAGGAGAAGGAGAAGGTGAAGTCAGGATGGTGAATCAGAAGAAGTAGAAGAAGGAGAAGGAGAAGGTGAAGTCTGGAGGATGAATCAGAAGAAGCAGAAGAAGGAGAAGGAGAAGGTGAAGTCTGGGGGGTGAATCAGAAGAAGCAGAAGAAGGAGAAGGAGAAGATGAAGTCTGGAGGGTGAATCAGAAGAAGTAGAAGAAGGAGAAGGAGAAGGTGAGGTCTGGAGGGTCAATCAGAAGAAGCAGAAGAAGGAGAAGGAGAAGGTGAAGTCTGGAGGGTGAATCAGAAGAAGCAGAAGAAGGACAAGGAGAAGGTGAAGTCTGGAGGGTGAATTAGAAGAAGCAGAAGAAGGAGAAGGAGAAGGTGAAGTCAGGAGGGTGAATCAGAAGAAGCAGAAGAAGGAGAAGGAGAAGGTAAAGTTAGGAGGGTGAATCAGAAGAAGCAGAAGAAGGAGAAGGAGCAGGTGGAGTCAGGGGGGTGAAGCAGAAGAAGTAGAAGAAGGAGAAGGAGAAGGCGAAGTCAGGAGGGTGAAGCAGAAGAAGCAGAAGAAGGAGAAGGAGAAAGTGAAGTCTGGAGGGCGCAGCAGAAGAAGCAGAAGAAGGAGAAGGAGAAGGTGAAGTCTGGAGGGTGAAGCAGAAGAAGCAGAAGAAGGAGAAGGAGAAGGTGAAGTCTGGAGGGTGAATCAGAAGAAGTAGAAGAAGGTGAAGGAGAAGGTGAAGTCAGGAGAGTGAAGCAGAAGAAGCAGAAGAAGGAGAAGGAGAAGGTGAAGTCTGGAGGGTGAAGCAGAAGAAGCAGAAGAAGGAGAAGGAGAAGGTGATGTCTGGAGGGCGAAGCAGAAGAAGCAGAAGAAGGAGAAGGAGAAGGTGAAGTCTGGAGGGTGAAGCAGAAGAAGCAGAAGAAGGAGAAGGAGAAGGTGAAGTCTGGAGGGTGAATCAGAAGAAGTAGAAGAAGGAGAAGGAGAAGGTGAAGTCAGGAGGGTGAAGCAGAAGAAGCAGAAGAAGGAGAAGGAGAAGGTGAAGTCAGGAGGGTGAATCGGAAGAAGTAGAAGAAGGAGAAGGAGAAGGTGAAGTCTGGAGGGTGAATCAGAAGAAGTAGAAGAAGGAGAAGGAGAAGGTGAAGTCTGGAGGGTGAATCAGAAGAAGTAGAAGAAGGAGAATGAGAAGGTGAAGTCTGGAGGGTGAATCAGAAGAAGCAGAAGAAGGAGGAGGAGAAGGTGAAGTCTGGAGGGAGAAGCAGAAGAAGTAGAAGAAGGAGAAGGAGAAGGTGAAGTCTGGAGGGTGAATCAGAAGAAGTAGAAGAAGGAGAAGGAGAAGGTGAAGTCTGGAGGGTGAATCAGAAGAAGTAGAAGAAGGAGAAGGAGAAGGTGAAGTCTGGAGGGTGAATCAGAAGAAACAGAAGAAGGAGAAGGAGAAGGTGAAGTCTGGAGAGTGAATCAGAAGAAGTAGAAGAAGGAGAATGAGAAGGTGTAGTCTGGAGGGTGAATCAGAAGAAGTAGACGAAGGAGAAGGAGAAGGTGAAGTCTGGAGGGTGAATCAGAAGAAGCAGAAGAAGGAGAAGGAGAAGGTGAAGTCTGGAGGGTGAATCAGAAGAAGTAGAAGAAGGAGAAGGAGAAGGTGAAGTCTGGAGGGTGAATCAGAAGAAGCAGAAGAAGGAGAAGGAGAAGGTGAAGTCTGGAGGGTGAATCAGAAGAAGCAGAAGAAGGAGAAGGAGAAGGTGAAGTCTGGAGGGTGAAACAGAAGAAGCAGAATAAGGAGAAGGAGAAGGTGAAGTCAGGAGGGTGAATCAGAAGAAGCAGAAGAAGGAGAAGGAGAAGGTGAAGTTTGGAGGGTGAATCAGAAGAATCAGAAGAAGGACAAGGAGAAGGTGAAGTCTGGAGGGTGAATCAGAAGAAGCAGAAGAAAGAGAAGGAGAAGGTGAAGTCTGGAGGGTGAATCAGAAGAAGCAGAAGAAGGAGAAGGAGAAGGTGAAGTCTGGAGGGTGAATCAGAAGAAGCAGAAGAAGGAGAAGGAGAAGATGAAGTCTGGAGGGTGAATCAGAAGAAGCAGAAGAAGGAGAAGGAGAAGGTGAAGTCTGGAGGGTGAATCAGAAGAAGCAGAAGAAGGAGAAGGAGAACGTGAAGTTTGGAGGGTGAATCAGAAGAATCAGAAGAAGGAGAAGGAGAAGGTGAAGTCTGGAGGGTGAATCAGAAGAAGCAGAAGATAGAGAAGGAGAAGGTGAAGTCTGGAGGGTGAAGCAGAAGAAACAGAAGAAGGAGAAGGAGAAGGTGAAGACTGGAGGGTGAATCTGAAGAAGTAGAAGAAGGAGAAGGAGAAGGTGAAGTCTGGAGGGTGAATCAGAAGAAGTAGAAGAAGGAGAAGGAGAAGGTGAAGTCTGGAGGGTGAATCAGAAGAAGCAGAAGAAGGAGAAGGAGAAGGTGAAGTCTGGAGGGTGAATCAGAAGAAGCAGAAGAAGGAGAAGGATAAGATGAAGTCTGGAGGGTGAATCAGAAGAAGCAGAAGAAGGAGAAGGAGAAGGTGAAGTCTGGAGGGTGAAACAGAAGAAGCAGAAGAAGGAGAAGGAGAAGGTGAAGTCTGGAGGGTGAATCAGAAGAAGCAGAAGAAGGAGAAGGAGAAGGTGAAGTCAGGAGGGTGAATCAGAAGAAGCAGAAGAAGGAGAAGGAGAAGGTGAAGTTAGGAGGGTGAATCAGAAGAAGCAGAAGAAGGAGAAGGAGCAGGTGAAGTCAGGGGGTGAAGCAGAAGAAGTAGAAGAAGGAGAAGGAGAAGGTGAAGTCAGGACGGTGAAGCAGAAGAAGCAGAAGAAGGAGAAGGAGAAGGTGAAGTCTGGAGGGCGCAGCAGAAGAAGCAGAAGAAGGAGAAGGAGAAGCTGAAGTCTGGAGGGTGAAGCAGAAGAAGCAGAAGAAGGAGAAGGTGAAGTCTGGAGGGTGAAACAGAAGAAGTAGAAGAAGGAGAAGGAGAAGGTGAAGTCAGGAGAGTGAAGCAGAAGAAGCAGAAGATGGAGAAGGAGAAGGTGAAGTCTGGAGGGCGAAGCAGAAGAAGCAGAAGAAGGAGAAGGAGAAGGTGAAGTCTGGAGGGTGAAGCAGAAGAAGCAGAAGAAGGAGAAGGAGAAGGTGAAGTCTGGAGGGTGAATCAGAAGAAGTAGAAGAAGGAGTAGGAGAAGGTGAAGTCAGGAGGGTGAAGCAGAAGGAGCAGAAGAAGGAGAAGGAGAAGGTGAGGTCTGGAGGGTGAAGCAGAAGAAGCAGAAGAAGGAGCAGGAGAAGGTGAAGTCTGGAGGGTGAAGCAGAAGAAGCAGAAGAAGGAGAAGGAGAAGGTGAAGTCAGGAGGGTGAATCAGAAGAAGTAGAAGAAGGAGAAGGAGAAGGTGAAGTCTGGAGGGTGAATCAGAAGAAGCAGAAGAAGGAGAAGGAGAAGGTGAAGTCTGGAGGGTGAATCAGAAGAAGCAGAAGAAGGAGAAGGAGAAGATGAAGTCTGGAGGGTGAATCAGAAGAAGTAGAAGAAGGAGAAGGAGAAGGTGAAGTCTGGAGGGTGAATCAGAAGAAGCAGAAGAAGGAGAAGGAGAAGGTGAAGTCTGGAGGGTGAATTAGAAGAAGCAGAAGAAGGAGAAGGAGAAGGTGAAGTCAGGAGGGTGAATCAGAAGAAGCAGAAGAAGGAGAAGGAGAAGATAAAGTTAGGAGGGTGAATCAGAAGAAGCAGAAGAAGGAGAAGGAGCAGGTGAAGTCAGGGGGGTGAAACAGAAGAAGTAGGAGAAGGAGAAGGAGAAGGTGAAGTCAGGAGGGTGAAGCAGAAGAAGCAGAAGAAGGAGAAGGAGAAGGTGAAGTCTGGAGGGCGCAGCAGAAGAAGCAGAAGAAGGAGAAGGAGAAGGTGAAGTCTGGAGGGTGAAGCAGAAGAAGCAGAAGAAGGAGAAGGAGAAGGTGAAGTCTGGAGGGTGAATGAGAAGAAGTAGAAGAAGGAGAAGGAGAAGGTGAAGTCAGGAGAGTGAAGCAGAAGAAGCAGAAGAAGGAGAAGGAGAAGGTGAAGTCTGGAGGGTGAAGCAGAAGAAGCAGAAGAAGGAGAAGGAGAAGGTGATGTCTGGAGGGCGAATCAGAAGAAGCAGAAGAAGGAGAAGGAGAAGGTGAAGTCTGGAGGGTGAAGCAGAAGAAGCAGAAGAAGGAGAAGGAGAAGGTGAAGTCTGGAGGGTGAATCAGAAGAAGTAGAGGAAGGAGAAGGAGAAGGTGAAGTCAGGAGGGTGAAGCAGAAGAAGCAGAAGAAGGAGAAGGAGAAGGTGAAGTCAGGAGGGTGAATCGGAAGAAGTAGAAGAAGGAGAAGGAGAAGGTGAAGTCTGGAGGGTGAATCAGAAGAAGTAGAAGAAGGAGAAGGAGAAGGTGAAGACTGGAGGGTGAATCAGAAGAAGTAGAAGAAGGAGAAGGGGAAGGTGAAGTCTGGAGGGTGAATCAGAAGAAGCAGAAGAAGGAGAAGGAGAAGGTGAAGTCTGGAGGGAGAAGCAGAAGAAGTAGAAGAAGGAGAAGGAGAAGGTGAAGTCTGGAGGGTGAATCAGAAGAAGTAGAAGAAGGAGAAGGAGAAGGTGAAGTCTGGAGGGTGAATCAGAAGAAGTAGAAGAAGGAGAAGGAGAAGGTGAAGTCTGGAGGGTGAATCAGAAGAAACAGAAGAAGGAGAAGGAGAGGTGAAGTCTGGAGGGTGAATCAGAAGAAGTAGAAGAAGGAGAAGGAGAAGGTGTAGTCTGGAGGGTGAATCAGAAGAAGTAGACGAAGGAGAAGGAGAAGGTGAAGTCTGGAGGGTGAATCAGAAGAAGCAGAAGAAGGAGAAGGAGAAGGTGAAGTCTGGAGGGTGAATCAGAAGAAGTAGAAGAAGGAGAAGGAGAAGGTGAAGTCTGCAGGGTGAATCAGAAGAAGCAGAAGAAGGAGAAGGAGAAGGTGAAGTCTGGAGGGTGAATCAGAAGAAGCAGAAGAAGGAGAAGGAGAAGGTGAAGTCTGGAGGGTGAAACAGAAGAAGCAGAATAAGGAGAAGGAGAAGGTGAAGTCAGGAGGGTGAATCAGAAGAAGCAGAAGAAGGAGAAGGAGAAGGTGAAGTAAGGAGGGTGAATCAGAAGAAGCAGAAGAAGGAGAAGGAGAAGGTGAAGTCTGGAGTGTGAAGCAGAAGAAGCAAAAGAAGGAGAAGGAGAAGGTGAAGTCTGGAGGGTGAATCAGAAGAAGTAGAAGAAGGAGAAGGAGAAGGTGAAGTCTGGAGGGTGAAGCAGAAGAAGTAGAAGAAGGAGAAGGAGAAGGTGAAGTCAGGAGGGTGAATCAGAAGAAGTAGAAGAAGGAGAAGGAGAAGGTGAAGTCAGGAGGGTGAATCAGAAGAAGCAGAAGAAGGAGAAGGAGAAGGTGAAGTCTGGAGGGTGAATCAGAAGAATCAGAAGAAGGAGAAGGACAAGTTGAAGTCTGGAGGGTGAATCAGAAGAAGCAGAAGAAAGAGAAGGAGAAGGTGAAGTCTGGAGGGTGAAGCAGAAGAAACAGAAGAAGGAGAAGGAGAAGGTGAAGACTGGAGGGTGAATCTGAAGAAGTAGAAGAAGGAGAAGGAGAAGGTGAAGTCTGGAGGGTGAATCAGAAGAAGTAGAAGAAGGAGAAGGAGAGGGTGAAGTCTGGAGGGTGAATCAGAAGAAGCAGAAGAAGGAGAAGGAGAAGGTGAAGTCTGGAGGGTGAATCAGAAGAAGCAGAAGAAGGAGAAGGAGAAGATGAAGTCTGGAGGGTGAATCAGAAGAAGCAGAAGAAGGAGAAGGAGAAGGTGAAGTCTGGAGGGTGAATCAGAAGAAGTAGAAGAAGGAGAAGGAGAAGGTGAAGTCTGGAGGGTGAATCAGAAGAAGCAGAAGAAGGAGAAGGAGAAGGTGAAGTCTGGAGGGTGAATCAGAAGAAGCAGAAGAAGGAGAAGGAGAAGGTGAAGTTAGGAGGGTGAATCAGAAGAAGCAGAAGAAGGAGAAGGAGCAGGTGAAGTCAGGGGGTGAAGCAGAAGAATCAGAAGAAGGAGAAGGAGAGGGTGAAGTCTGGAGGGTGAATCAGAAGAAGCAGAAGAAAGAGAAGGAGAAGGTGAAGTCTGGAGGGTGAAGCAGAAGAAACAGAAGAAGGAGAAGGAGAAGGTGAAGACTGGAGGGTGAATCTGAAGAAGGAGAAGAAGGAGAAGGAGAAGGTGAAGTCTGGAGGGTTAATCAGAAAAAGGAGAAGGAGAAGGTGAAGTCTGGAGGGTGAATCAGAAGAAGCAGAAGAAGGAGAAGGAGAAGGTGAAGTCTGGAGGGTGAATCAGAAGAAGCAGAAGAAGGAGAAGGAGAAGATGAAGTCTGGAGGGTGAATCAGAAGAAGCAGAAGAAGGAGAAGGAGAAGGTGAAGTCTGGAGGGTGAAACAGAAGAAGCAGAAGAAGGAGAAGGAGAAGGTGAAGTCTGGAGGGTGAATCAGAAGAAGCAGAAGAAGGAGAAGGAGAAGGTGAAGTCAGGAGGGTGAATCAGAAGAAGCAGAAGAAGGAGAAGGAGAAGGTGAAGTTAGGAGGGTGAATCAGAAGAAGCAGAAGAAGGAGAAGGAGCAGGTGAAGTCAGGGGGTGAAGCAGAAGAAGTAGAAGAAGGAGAAGGAGAAGGTGAAGTCAGGACGGTGAAGCAGAAGAAGCAGAAGAAGGAGAAGGAGAAGGTGAAGTCTGGAGGGCGCAGCAGAAGAAGCAGAAGAAGGAGAAGGAGAAGGTGAAGTCTGGAGGGTGAAGCAGAAGAAGCAGAAGAAGGAGAAGGAGAAGGTGAAGTCTGGAGGGTGAATCAGAAGAAGTAGAAGAAGGAGAAGGAGAAGGTGAAGTCAGGAGAGTGAAGCAGAAGAAGCAGAAGAAGGAGAAGGAGAAGGTGAAGTCTGGAGGGTGAAGCAGAAGAAGCAGAAGAAGGAGAAGGAGAAGGTGATGTCTGGAGGGCGAAGCAGAAGAAGCAGAAGAAGGAGAAGGAGAAGGTGAAGTCTGGAGGGTGAAGCAGAGGAAGCAGAAGAAGGAGAAGGAGAAGGTGAAGTCTGGATGGTGAATCAGAAGAAGTAGAAGAAGGAGAAGGAGAAGGTGAAGTCAGGAGGGTGAAGCAGAAGAAGCAGAAGAAGGAGAAGGAGAAGGTGAAGTCAGGAGTGTGAATCCGAAGAAGGAGAAGAAGGAGAAGGAGAAGGTGAAGTCTGGAGGGTGAATCAGAAGAAGTAGAAGAAGGAGAAGTAGAAGGTGAAGTCTGGAGGGTGAATCAGAAGAAGTAGAAGAAGGAGAAGGAGAAGGTGAAGTCCGGAGGGTGAATCAGAAGAAGCAGAAGAAGGAGAAGGAGAAGGTGATGTCTGGAGGGCGAATCAGAAGAAGCAGAAGAAGGAAAAGTAGAAGGTGAAGTCTGGAGGGTGAAGCAGAAGAAGCAGAAGAAGGAGAAGGAGAAGGTGAAGTCAGGAGGGTGAAGCAGAAGAAGCAGAAGAAGGAGAAGGAGAAGGTGAAGTCAGGAGGGTGAATCGGAAGAAGTAGAAGAAGGAGAAGGAGAAGGTGAAGTCTGGAGGGTGAATCAGAAGAAGTAGAAGAAGGAGAAGGAGAAGGTGAAGTCTGGAGGGTGAATCAGAAGAAGTAGAAGAAGGAGAAGGGGAAGGTGAAGTCTGGAGGGTGAATCAGAAGAAGCAGAAGAAGGAGAAGGAGAAGGTGAAGTCTGGAGGGAGAAGCAGAAGAAGTAGAAGAAGGAGAAGGAGAAGGTGAAGTCTGGAGGGTGAATCAGAAGAAGTAGAAGAAGGAGAAGGAGAAGGTGAAGTCTGGAGGGTGAATCAGAAGAAGTAGAAGAAGGAGAAGGAGAAGGTGAAGTCTGGAGGGTGAATCAGAAGAAACAGACGAAGGAGAAGGAGAAGGTGAAGTCTGGAGGGTGAATCAGAAGAAGCAGAAGAAGGAGAAGGAGAAGGTGAAGTCTGGAGGGTGAAACAGAAGAAGCAGAATAAGGAGAAGGAGAAGGTGAAGTCAGGAGGGTGAATCAGAAGAAGCAGAAGAAGGAGAAGGAGAAGGTGAAGTAAGGAGGGTGAATCAGAAGAAGCAGAAGAAGGAGAAGGAGAAGGTGAAGTCTGGAGTGTGAAGCAGAAGAAGCAAAAGAAGGAGAAGGAGAAGGTGAAGTCTGGAGGGTGAATCAGAAGAAGTAGAAGAAGGAGAAGGAGAAGGTGAAGTCTGGAGGGTGAAGCAGAAGAAGTAGAAGAAGGAGAAGGAGAAGGTGAAGTCAGGAGGGTGAATCAGAAGAAGTAGAAGAAGGAGAAGGAGAAGGTGAAGTCAGGAGGGTGAATCAGAAGAAGCAGAAGAAGGAGAAGGAGAAGGTGAAGTCTGGAGGGTGAATCAGAAGAATCAGAAGAAGGAGAAGGAGAAGTTGAAGTCTGGAGGGTGAATCAGAAGAAGCAGAAGAAAGAGAAGGAGAAGGTGAAGTCTGGAGGGTGAAGCAGAAGAAACAGAAGAAGGAGAAGGAGAAGGTGAAGACTGGAGGGTGAATCTGAAGAAGTAGAAGAAGGAGAAGGAGAAGGTGAAGTCTGGAGGGTGAATCAGAAGAAGTAGAAGAAGGAGAAGGAGAAGGTGAAGTCTGGAGGGTGAATCAGAAGAAGCAGAAGAAGGAGAAGGAGAAGGTGAAGTCTGGAGGGTGAATCAGAAGAAGCAGAAGAAGGAGAAGGAGAAGATGAAGTCTGGAGGGTGAATCAGAAGAAGCAGAAGAAGGAGAAGGAGAAGGTGAAGTCTGGAGGGTGAATCAGAAGAAGCAGAAGAAGGAGAAGGAGAAGGTGAAGTCTGGAGGGTGAATCAGAAGAATCAGAAGAAGGAGAAGGAGAGGGTGAAGTCTGGAGGGTGAATCAGAAGAAGCAGAAGAAAGAGAAGAAGAAGGTGAAGTCTGGAGGGTGAAGCAGAAGAAACAGAAGAAGGAGAAGGAGTAGGTGAAGACTGGAGGGTGAATCTGAAGAAGGAGAAGAAGGAGAAGGAGAAGGTGAAGTCTGGAGGGTGAATCAGAAGAAGTAGAAGAAGGAGAAGGAGAAGGTGAAGTCTGGAGGGTGAATCAGAAGAAGCAGAAGAAGGAGAAGGAGAAGGTGAAGTCTGGAGGGTGAATCAGAAGAAGCAGAAGAAGGAGAAGGAGAAGATGAAGTCTGGAGGGTGAATCAGAAGAAGCAGAAGAAGGAGAAGGAGAAGGTGAAGTCTGGAGGGTGAAACAGAAGAAGCAGAAGAAGTAGAAGGAGAAGGTGAAGTCTGGAGGGTGAATCAGAAGAAGCAGAAGAAGGAGAAGGAGAAGGTGAAGTCAGGAGGGTGAATCAGAAGAAGCAGAAGAAGGAGAAGGAGAAGGTGAAGTCTGGAGGGTGAATCAGAAGAAGTAGAAGAAGGAGAAGGAGAAGGTGAAGTCTGGAGGGTGAATCAGAAGAAGTAGAAGAAGGAGAAGGAGAAGGTGAAGTCTGGAGGGTGAATCAGAAGAAACAGAAGAAGGAGAAGGAGAAGGTGAAGTCTGGAGTGTGAATCAGAAGAAGTAGAAGAAGGAGAAGGAGAAGGTGTAGTCTGGAGGGTGTATCAGAAGAAGTAGACGAAGGAGAAGGAGAAGGTGAAGTCTGGAGGGTGAATCAGAAGAAGCAGAAGAAGGAGAAGGAGAAGGTGAAGTCTGGAGGGTGAATCAGAAGAAGTAGAAGAAGGAGAAGGAGAAGGTGAAGTCTGGAGGGTGAATCAGAAGAAGCAGAAGAAGGAGAAGGAGAAGGTGAAGTCTGGAGGGTGAATCAGAAGAAGCAGAAGAAGGAGAAGGAGAAGGTGAAGTCTGGAGGGTGAAACAGAAGAAGCAGAATAAGGAGAAGGAGAAGGTGAGGTCAGGAGGGTGAATCAGAAGAAGCAGAAGAAGGAGAAGGAGAAGGTGAAGTAAGGAGGGTGAATCAGAAGAAGCAGAAGAAGGAGAAGGAGAAGGTGAAGTCTGGAGTGTGAAGCAGAAGAAGCAAGAGAAGGAGAAGGTGAAGTCTGGAGGGTGAATCAGAAGAAGTAGAAGAAGGAGAAGGAGAAGGTGAAGTCTGGAGGGTGAAGCAGAAGAAGTAGAAGAAGGAGAAGGAGAAGGTGAAGTCAGGAGGGTGAATCAGAAGAAGTAGAAGAAGGAGAAGGAGAAGGTGAAGTCAGGAGGGTGAATCAGAAGAAGCAGAAGAAGGAGAAGGAGAAGGTGAAGTCTGGAGGGTGAATCAGAAGAATCAGAAGAAGGAGAAGGAGAAGTTGAAGTCTAGAGGGTGAATCAGAAGAAGCAGAAGAAAGAGAAGGAGAAGGTGAAGTCTGGAGGGTGAAGCAGAAGAAACAGAAGAAGGAGAAGGAGAAGGTGAAGACTGGAGGGTGAATCTGAAGAAGTAGAAGAAGGAGAAGGAGAAGGTGAAGTCTGGAGGGTGAATCAGAAGAAGTAGAAGAAGGAGAAAGAGAAGGTGAAGTCTGGAGGGTGAATCAGAAGAAGCAGAAGAAGGAGAAGGAGAAGGTGAAGTCTGGAGGGTGAATCAGAAGAAGCAGAAGAAGGAGAAGGAGAAGGTGAAGTCTGGAGGGTGAATCAGAAGAAGCAGAAAAAGGAGAAGGAGAAGGTGAAGTCTGGAGGGTGAATCAGAAGAATCAGAAGAAGGAGAAGGAGAGGGTGAAGTCTGGAGGGTGAATCAGAAGAAGCAGAAGAAAGAGAAGGAGAAGGTGAAGTCTGGAGGGTGAAGCAGAAGAAACAGAAGAAGGAGAAGGAGAAGGTGAAGACTGGAGGGTGAATCTGAAGAAGTAGAAGAAGGAGAAGGAGAAGGTGAAGTCTGGAGGGTGAATCAGAAGAAGTAGAAGAAGGAGAAGGAGAAGGTGAAGTCTGGAGGGTGAATCAGAAGAAGCAGAAGAAGGAGAAGGAGAAGGTGAAGTCTGGAGGGTGAATCAGAAGAAGCAGAAGAAGGAGAAGGAGAAGATGAAGTCTGGAGGGTGAATCAGAAGAAGCAGAAGAAGGAGAAGGAGAAGGTGAAGTCTGGAGGGTGAAACAGAAGAAGCAGAAGAAGGAGAAGGAGAAGGTGAAGTCTGGAGGGTGAATCAGAAGAAGCAGAAGAAGGAGAAGGAGAAGGTGAAGTCAGGAGGGTGAATCAGAAGAAGCAGAAGAAGGAGAAGGAGAAGGTGAAGTTAGGAGGGTGAATCAGAAGAAGCAATTGAAGGAGAAGGAGCAGGTGAAGTCAGGGGGGTGAAGCAGAAGAAGGAGAAGAAGGAGAAGGAGAAGGTGAAGTCAGGACGGTGAAGCAGAAGAAGCAGAAGAAGGAGAAGGAGAAGGTGAAGTCTGGAGGGCGCAGCAGAAGAAGCTGAAGAAGGAGAAGAAGAAGGTGAAGTCTGGAGGGTGAAGCAGAGGAAGCAGAAGAAGGAGAAGGAGAAGGTAAAGTCTGGAGGGTGAATCAGAAGAAGTAGAAGAAGGAGAAGGAGAAGGTGAAGTCAGGAGAGTGAAGCAGAAGAAGCAGAAGAAGGAGAAGGAGAAGGTGAAGTCTGGAGGGTGAAGCAGAAGAAGCAGAAGAAGGAGAAGGAGAAGGTGATGTCTGGAGGGCGAAGCAGAAGAAGCAGAAGAAGGAGAAGGAGAAGGTGAAGTCTGGAGGGTGAAGCAGAGGAAGCAGAAGAAGGACAAGGAGAAGGTGAAGTCTGGAGGGTGAATCAGAAGTAGTAGAAGAAGGAGAAGGAGAAGGTGAAGTCAGGAGGGTGAAGCAGAAGAAGCAGAAGAAGGAGAAGGAGAAGGTGAAGTCAGGAGGGTGAATCGGAAGAAGTAGAAGAAGGAGAAGGAGAAGGTGAAGTCTGGAGGGTGAATCAGAAGAAGTAGAAGAAGGAGAAGTAGAAGGTGAAGTCTGGAGGGTGAATCAGAAGAAGTAGAAGAAGGAGAAGGAGAAGGTGAAGTCTGGAGGGTGATTCAGAAGAAGCAGAAGAAGGAGAAGGAGAAGGTGAAGTCAGGAGGGTGAATCAGAAGAAGCAGAAGAAGGAGAAGGAGAAGGTGAAGTAAGGAGGGTGAATCAGAAGAAGCAGATGAAGGAGAAGGAGAAGGTGAAGTCTGGAGTGTGAAGCAGAAGAAGCAAAAGAATGAGAAGGAGAAGGTGAAGTCTGGAGGGTGAATCAGAAGAAGTAGAAGAAGGAGAAGGAGAAGGTGAAGTCTGGAGGGTGAAGCAGAAGAAGTAGAAGAAGGAGAAGGAGAAGGTGAAGTCAGGAGGGTGAATCAGAAGAAGTAGAAGAAGGAGAAGGAGAAGGTGAAGTCAGGAGGGTGAATCAGAAGAAGCAGAAGAAGGAGAAGGAGAAGGTGAAGTCTGGAGGGTGAATCAGAAGAATCAGAAGAAGGAGAAGGAGAAGGTGAAGTCTGGAGGGTGAATCAGAAGAAGCAGAAGAAAGAGAAGGAGAAGGTGAAGTCTGGAGGGTGAATCAGAAGAAGCAGAAGAAGGAGAAGGAGAAGGTGAAGTCTGGAGGGAGAAGCAGAAGAAGTAGAAGAAGGAGAAGGAGAAGGTGAAGTCTGGAGGGTGAATCAGAAGAAGTAGAAGAAGGAGAAGGAGAAGGTGAAGTCTGGAGGGTGAATCAGAAGAAGTAGAAGAAGGAGAAGGAGAAGGTGAAGTCTGGAGGGTGAATCAGAAGAAACAGAAGAAGGAGAAGGAGAAGGTGAAGTCTGGAGGGTGAATCAGAAGAAGTAGAAGAAGGAGAAGGAGAAGGTGTAGTCTGGAGGGTGAATCAGAATAAGTAGACGAAGGAGAAGGAGAAGGTGAAGTCTGGAGGGTGAACCAGAAGAAGCAGAAGAAGGAGAAGGAGAAGGTGAAGTCTGGAGGGTGAATCAGAAGAAGTAGAAGAAGGAGAAAGAGAAGGTGAAGTCTGGAGGGTGAATCAGAAGAAGCAGAAGAAGGAGAAGGAGAAGGTGAAGTCTGGAGGGTGAATCAGAAGAAGCAGAAGAAGGAGAAGGAGAAGATGAAGTCTGGAGGGTGAATCAGAAGAAGCAGAAGAAGGAGAAGGAGAAGGTGAAGTCTGGAGGGTGAATCAGAAGAAGCAGAAAAAGGAGAAGGAGAAGGTGAAGTCTGGAGGGTGAATCAGAAGAATCAGAAGAAGGAGAAGGAGAGGGTGAAGTCTGGAGGGTGAATCAGAAGAAGCAGAAGAAAGAGAAGGAGAAGGTGAAGTCTGGAGGGTGAAGCAGAAGAAACAGAAGAAGGAGAAGGAGAAGGTGAAGACTGGAGGGTGAATCTGAAGAAGTAGAAGAAGGAGAAGGAGAAGGTGAAGTCTGGAGGGTGAATCAGAAGAAGTAGAAGAAGGAGAAGGAGAAGGTGAAGTCTGGAGGGTGAATCAGAAGAAGCAGAAGAAGGAGAAGGAGAAGGTGAAGTCTGGAGGGTGAATCAGAAGAAGCAGAAGAAGGAGAAGGAGAAGATGAAGTCTGGAGGGTGAATCAGAAGAAGCAGAAGAAGGAGAAGGAGAAGGTGAAGTCTGGAGGGTGAAACAGAAGAAGCAGAAGAAGGAGAAGGAGAAGGTGAAGTCTGGAGGGTGAATCAGAAGAAGCAGAAGAAGGAGAAGGAGAAGGTGAAGTCAGGAGGGTGAATCAGAAGAAGCAGAAGAAGGAGAAGGAGAAGGTGAAGTTAGGAGGGTGAATCAGAAGAAGCAAGAGAAGGAGAAGGAGCAGGTGAAGTCAGGGGGGTGAAGCAGAAGAAGTAGAAGAAGGAGAAGGAGAAGGTGAAGTCAGGACGGTGAAGCAGAAGAAGCAGAAGAAGGAGAAGGAGAAGGTGAAGTCTGGAGGGCGCAGCAGAAGAAGCAGAAGAAGGAGAAGGAGAAGGTGAAGTCTGGAGGGTGAAGCAGAAGAAGCAGAAGAAGGAGAAGGAGAAGGTAAAGTCTGGAGGGTGAATCAGAAGAAGTAGAAGAAGGAGAAGGAGAAGGTGAAGTCAGGAGAGTGAAGCAGAAGAAGCAGAAGAAGGAGAAGGAGAAGGTGAAGTCTGGAGGGTGAAGCAGAAGAAGCAGAAGAAGGAGAAGGAGAAGGTGATGTCTGGAGGGCGAAGCAGAAGAAGCAGAAGAAGGAGAAGGAGAAGGTGAAGTCTGGAGGGTGAAGCAGAGGAAGCAGAAGAAGGAGAAGGAGAAGGTGAAGTCTGGAGGGTGAATCAGAAGTAGTAGAAGAAGGAGAAGGAGAAGGTGAAGTCAGGAGGGTGAAGCAGAAGAAGCAGAAGAAGGAGAAGGAGAAGGTGAAGTCAGGAGGGTGAATCGGAAGAAGTAGAAGAAGGAGAAGGAGAAGGTGAAGTCTGGAGGGTGAATCAGAAGAAGTAGAAGAAGGAGAAGTAGAAGGTGAAGTCTGGAGGGTGAATCAGAAGAAGTAGAAGAAGGAGAAGGAGAAGGTGAAGTCTGGAGGGTGAATCAGAAGAAGCAGAAGAAGGAGAAGGAGAAGGTGAAGTCAGGAGGGTGAATCAGAAGAAGCAGAAGAAGGAGAAGGAGAAGGTGAAGTAAGGAGGGTGAATCAGAAGAAGCAGAAGAAGGAGAAGGAGAAGGTGAAGTCTGGAGTGTGAAGCAGAAGAAGCAAAAGAAGGAGAAGGAGAAGGTGAAGTCTGGAGGGTGAATCAGAAGAAGTAGAAGAAGGAGAAGGAGAAGGTGAAGTCTGGAGGGTGAAGCAGAAGAAGTAGAAGAAGGAGAAGGAGAAGGTGAAGTCAGGAGGGTGAATCAGAAGAAGTAGAAGAAGGAGAAGGAGAAGGTGAAGTCAGGAGGGTGAATCAGAAGAAGCAGAAGAAGGAGAAGGAGAAGGTGAAGTCTGGAGGGTGAATCAGAAGAATCAGAAGAAGGAGAAGGAGAAGGTGAAGTCTGGAGGGTGAATCAGAAGAAGCAGAAGAAAGAGAAGGAGAAGGTGAAGTCTGGAGGGTGAATCAGAAGAAGCAGAAGAAGGAGAAGGAGAAGGTGAAGTCTGGAGGGAGAAGCAGAAGAAGTAGAAGAAGGAGAAGGAGAAGGTGAAGTCTGGAGGGTGAATCAGAAGAAGTAGAAGAAGGAGAAGGAGAAGGTGAAGTCTGGAGGGTGAATCAGAAGAAGTAGAAGAAGGAGAAGGAGAAGGTGAAGTCTGGAGGGTGAATCAGAAGAAACAGAAGAAGGAGAAGGAGAAGGTGAAGTCTGGAGGGTGAATCAGAAGAAGCAGAAGAAGGAGAAGGAGAAGGTGAAGTCTGGAGGGTGAATCAGAAGAAGCAGAAGAAGGAGAAGGAGAAGGTGAAGTCTGGAGGGTGAAACAGAAGAAGCAGAATAAGGAGAAGGAGACGGTGAAGTCAGGAAGGTGAATCAGAAGAAGCAGAAGAAGGAGAAGGAGAAGGTGAAGTAAGGAGGGTGAATCAGAAGAAGCAGAAGAAGGAGAAGGAGAAGGTGAAGTCTGGAGTGTGAAGCAGAAGAAGCAAAAGAAGGAGAAGGAGAAGGTGAAGTCTGGAGGGTGAATCAGAAGAAGCAGAAGAAGGAGAAGGAGAAGGTGAAGTCTGGAGGGTGAAGCAGAAGAAGTAGAAGAAGGAGAAGGAGAAGGTGAAGTCAGGAGGGTGAATCAGAAGAAGTAGAAGAAGGAGAAGGAGAAGGTGAAGTCAGGAGGGTGAATCAGAAGAAGCAGAAGAAGGAGAAGGAGAAGGTGAAGTCTGGACGGTGAATCAGAAGAATCAGAAGAAGGAGAAGGAGAAGGTGAAGTCTGGAGGGTGAATCAGAAGAAGCAGAAGAAAGAGAAGGAGAAGGTGAAGTCTGGAGGGTGAATCAGAAGAAGTAGAAGAAGGAGAAGGAGAAGGTGAAGTCTGGAGGGTGAATCAGAAAAAGCAGAAGAAGGAGAAGGAGAAGGTGAAGTCTGGAGGGTGAATCAGAAGAAGCAGAAGAAGGAGAAGGAGAAGGTGACGTCTGGAGGGTGAATCAGAAGAAGCAGAAGAAGGAGAAGGAGAAGGTGAAGTCTGGAGGGTGAATCAGAAGAAGCAGAATAAGGAGAAGGAGAAGGTGAAGTCTGGAGGGTGAATCAGAAGAAGCAGAAAAAGGAGAAGGAGAAGGTGAAGTCTGAAGGGTGAATCAGAAGAAGTAGAAGAAGGAGAAGGAGAAGGTGAAGTCTGGAGGGTGAAGCAGAAGAAGTAGAAGAAGGAGAAGGAGAAGGTGAAGTCAGGAGGGTGAATCAGAAGAAGTAGAACAAGGAGAAGGAGAAGGTGAAGTCTGGAGGGTGAATCAGAAGAAGTAGAAGAAGGAGAAGGAGAAGGTGAAGTCTGGAGGGTGAAGCAGAAGAAGTAGAAGAAGGAGAAGGAGAAGGTGAAGTCAGGAGGGTGAATCAGAAGAAGTAGAAGAAGGAGAAGGAGAAGGTAAAGTCAGGAGGGTGAATCAGAAGAAGCAGAAGAAGGAGAAGGAGAAGGTGAAGTCTGGAGGGTGAATCAGAAGAATCAGAAGAAGGAGAAGGAGAAGGTGAAGTCTGGAGGGTGAATCAGAAGAAGTAGAAGAAGGAGAAGGAGAAGGTGAAGTCTGGAGGGTGAATCAGAAGAAGCAGAAGAAGGAGAAGGAGAAGGTGAAGTCTGGAGGGTGAATCAGAAGAAGCAGAAGAAGGAGAAGGAGAAGATGAAGTCTGGAGGGTGAATCAGAAGAAGCAGAAGAAGGAGAAGGAGAAGGTGAAGTCTGGAGGGTGAAACAGAAGAAGCAGAAGAAGGAGAAGGAGAAGGTGAAGTCTGGAGGGTGAATCAGAAGAAGCAGAAGAAGGAGAAGGAGAAGGTGAAGTCTGTAGGGTGAATCAGAAGAAGTAGAAGAAGGAGAAGGAGAAGGTGAAGTCAGGAGGGTGAAGCAGAAGAAGCAGAAGAAGGAGAAGGAGAAGGTGAAGTCAGGAGGGTGAATCGGAAGAAGTAGAAGAAGGAGAAGGAGAAGGTGAAGTCTGGAGGGTGAATCAGAAGAAGTAGAAGAAGGAGAAGGAGAAGGTGAAGTCTGGAGGGTGAATCAGAAGAAGTAGAAGAAGGAGAAGGGGAAGGTGAAGTCTGGAGGGTGAATCAGAAGAAGCAGAAGAAGGAGAAGGAGAAGGTGAAGTCTGGAGGGTGAATCAGAAGAAGCAGAAGAAGGAGAAGGAGAAGATGAAGTCTGGAGGGTGAATCAGAAGAAGCAGAAGAAGGAGAAGGAGAAGGTGAAGTCTGGAGGGTGAAACAGAAGAAGCAGAAGAAGGAGAAGGAGAAGGTGAAGTCTGGAGGGTGAATCAGAAGAAGCAGAAGAAGGAGAAGGAGAAGGTGAAGTCTGTAGGGTGAATCAGAAGAAGTAGAAGAAGGAGAAGGAGAAGGTGAAGTCAGGAGGGTGAAGCAGAAGAAGCAGAAGAAGGAGAAGGAGAAGGTGAAGTCAGGAGGGTGAATCGGAAGAAGTAGAAGAAGGAGAAGGAGAAGGTGAAGTCTGGAGGGTGAATCAGAAGAAGTAGAAGAAGGAGAAGGAGAAGGTGAAGTCTGGAGGGTGAATCAGAAGAAGTAGAAGAAGGAGAAGGGGAAGGTGAAGTCTGGAGGGTGAATCAGAAGAAGCAGAAGAAGGAGAAGGAGAAGGTGAAGTCTGGAGGGAGAAGCAGAAGAAGTAGAAGAAGGAGAAGGAGAAGGTGAAGTCTGGAGGGTGAATCAGAAGAAGTAGAAGAAGGAGAAGGAGAAGGTGAAGTCTGGAGGGTGAATCAGAAGAAGTAGAAGAAGGAGAAGGAGAAGGTGTAGTCTGGAGGGTGAATCAGAAGAAACAGAAGAAGGAGAAGGAGAAGGTGAAGTCTGGAGGGTGAATCAGAAGAAGCAGAAGAAGGAGAAGGAGAAGGTGAAGTCTGGAGGGTGAAACAGAAGAAGCAGAATAAGGAGAAGGAGAAGGTGAAGTCAGGAGGGTGAATCAGAAGAAGCAGAAGAAGGAGAAGGAGAAGGTGAAGTAAGGAGGGTGAATCAGAAGAAGCAGAAGAAGGAGAAGGAGAAGGTGAAGTCTGGAGTGTGAAGCAGAAGAAGCAAAAGAAGGAGAAGGAGAAGGTGAAGTCTGGAGGGTGAATCAGAAGAAGTAGAAGAAGGAGAAGGAGAAGGTGAAGTCTGGAGGGTGAAGCAGAAGAAGTAGAAGAAGGAGAAGGAGAAGGTGAAGTCAGGAGGGTGAATCAGAAGAAGTAGAAGAAGGAGAAGGAGAAGGTGAAGTCAGGAGGGTGAATCAGAAGAAGCAGAAGAAGGAGAAGGAGAAGGTGAAGTCTGGAGGGTGAATAAGAAGAATCAGAAGAAGGAGAAGGAGAAGTTGAAGTCTGGAGGGTGAATCAGAAGAAGCAGAAGAAAGAGAAGGAGAAGGTGAAGTCTGGAGGGTGAAGCAGAAGAAGTAGAAGAAGGAGAAGGAGAAGGTGAAGTCTGGAGGGTGAATCAGAAGAAGCAGAAGAAGGAGAAGGAGAAGGTGAAGTCTGGAGGGTGAATCAGAAGAAGCAGAAGAAGGAGAAGGAGAAGTTGAAGTCTGGAGGGTGAATCAGAAGAAGCAGAAGAAGGAGAAGGAGAAGGTGAAGTCTGGAGGGTGAATCAGAAGAAGCAGAAGAAGGAGAAGGAGAAGGTGAAGTCTGGAGGGTGAATCAGAAGAATCAGAAGGAGGAGAAGGAGAGGGTGAAGTCTGGAGGGTGAATCAGAAGAAGCAGAAGAAAGAGAAGGAGAAGGTGAAGTCTGGAGGGTGAAGCAGAAGAAACAGAAGAAGGAGAAGGAGAAGGTGAAGACTGGAGGGTGAATCTGAAGAAGGAGAAGAAGGAGAAGGAGAAGGTGAAGTCTGGAGGGTGAATCAGAAGAAGTAGAAGAAGGAGAAGGAGAAGGTGAAGTCTGGAGGGTGAATCAGAAGAAGCAGAAGAAGGAGAAGGAGAAGGTAAAGTCTGGAGGGTGAATCAGAAGAAGCAGAAGAAGGAGAAGGAGAAGATGAAGTCTGGAGGGTGAATCAGAAGAAGGAGAAGAAGGAGAAGGAGAAGGTGAAGTCTGGAGGGTGAAACAGAAGAAGCAGAAGAAGTAGAAGGAGAAGGTGAAGTCTGGAGGGTGAATCAGAAGAAGTAGAAGAAGGAGAAGGAGAAGGTGAAGTCAGGAGAGTGAAGCAGAAGAAGCAGAAGAAGGAGAAGGAGAAGGTGAAGTCTGGAGGGTGAAGCAGAAGAAGCAGAAGAAGGAGAAGGAGAAGGTGATGTCTGGAGGGCGAAGCAGAAGAAGCAGAAGAAGGAGAAGGAGAAGGTGAAGTCTGGAGGGTGAAGCAGAGGAAGCAGAAGAAGGAGAAGGAGAAGGTGAAGTCTGGAGGGTGAATCAGAAGAAGTAGAAGAAGGAGAAGGAGAAGGTGAAGTCAGGAGGGTGAAGCAGAAGAAGCAGAAGAAGGAGAAGGAGAAGGTGAAGTCAGGAGGGTGAATCGGAAGAAGTAGAAGAAGGAGAAGGAGAAGGTGAAGTCTGGAGGGTGAATCAGAAGAAGTAGAAGAAAGAGAAGTAGAAGGTGAAGTCTGGAGGGTGAATCAGAAGAAGTAGAAGAAGGAGAAGGAGAAGGTGAAGTCTGGAGGGTGAATCAGAAGAAGCAGAAGAAGGAGAAGGAGAAGGTGATGTCTGGAGGGCGAATCAGAAGAAGCAGAAGAAGGAGAAGGAGAAGGTGAAGTCTGGAGGGTGAAGCAGAAGAAGCAGAAGAAGGAGAAGGAGAAGGTGAAGTCTGGAGGGTGAATCAGAAGAAGTAGAAGAAGGAGAAGGAGAAGGTGAAGTCAGGAGGGTGAAGCAGAAGAAGCAGAAGAAGGAGAAGGAGAAGGTGAAGTCAGGAGGGTGAATCAGAAGAAGCAGAAGAAGGAGAAGGAGAAGGTGAAGTTAGGAGGGTGAATCAGAAGAAGCAAGAGAAGGAGAAGGAGCAGGTGAAGTCAGGGGGGTGAAGCAGAAGAAGTAGAAGAAGGAGAAGGAGAAGGTGAAGTCAGGACGGTGAAGCAGAAGAAGCAGAAGAAGGAGAATGAGAAGGTGAAGTCTGGAGGGCGCAGCAGAAGAAGCAGAAGAAGGAGAAGGAGAAGGTGAAGTCTGGAGGGTGAAGCAGAAGAAGCAGAAGAAGGAGAAGGAGAAGGTAAAGTCTGGAGGGTGAATCAGAAGAAGTAGAAGAAGGAGAAGGAGAAGGTGAAGTCAGGAGAGTGAAGCAGAAGAAGCAGAAGAAGGAGAAGGAGAAGGTGAAGTCTGGAGGGTGAAGCAGAAGAAGCAGAAGAAGGAGAAGGAGAAGGTGATGTCTGGAGGGCGAAGCAGAAGAAGCAGAAGAAGGAGAAGGAGAAGGTGAAGTCTGGAGGGTGAAGCAGAGGAAGCAGAAGAAGGAGAAGGAGAAGGTGAAGTCTGGAGGGTGAATCAGAAGTAGTAGAAGAAGGAGAAGGAGAAGGTGAAGTCAGGAGGGTGAAGCAGAAGAAGCAGAAGAAGGAGAAGGAGAAGGTGAAGTCAGGAGGGTGAATCGGAAGAAGTAGAAGAAGGAGAAGGAGAAGGTGAAGTCTGGAGGGTGAATCAGAAGAAGGAGAAGTAGAAGGTGAAGTCTGGAGGGTGAATCAGAAGAAGTAGAAGAAGGAGAAGGAGAAGGTGAAGTCTGGAGGGTGAATCAGAAGAAGCAGAAGAAGGAGAAGGAGAAGGTGAAGTCAGGAGGGTGAATCAGAAGAAGCAGAAGAAGGAGAAGGAGAAGGTGAAGTAAGGAGGGTGAATCAGAAGAAGCAGAAGAAGGAGAAGGAGAAGGTGAAGTCTGGAGTGTGAAGCAGAAGAAGCAAAAGAAGGAGAAGGAGAAGGTGAAGTCTGGAGGGTGAATCAGAAGAAGTAGAAGAAGGAGAAGGAGAAGGTGAAGTCTGGAGGGTGAAGCAGAAGAAGTAGAAGAAGGAGAAGGAGAAGGTGAAGTCAGGAGGGTGAATCAGAAGAAGTAGAAGAAGGAGAAGGAGAAGGTGAAGTCAGGAGGGTGAATCAGAAGAAGCAGAAGAAGGAGAAGGAGAAGGTGAAGTCTGGAGGGTGAATCAGAAGAATCAGAAGAAGGAGAAGGAGAAGGTGAAGTCTGGAGGGTGAATCAGAAGAAGCAGAAGAAAGAGAAGGAGAAGGTGAAGTCTGGAGGGTGAATCAGAAGAAGCAGAAGAAGGAGAAGGAGAAGGTGAAGTCTGGAGGGAGAAGCAGAAGAAGTAGAAGAAGGAGAAGGAGAAGGTGAAGTCTGGAGGGTGAATCAGAAGAAGTAGAAGAAGGAGAAGGAGAAGGTGAAGTCTGGAGGGTGAATCAGAAGAAGTAGAAGAAGGAGAAGGAGAAGGTGAAGTCTGGAGGGTGAATCAGAAGAAACAGAAGAAGGAGAAGGAGAAGGTGAAGTCTGGAGGGTGAATCAGAAGAAGCAGAAGAAGGAGAAGGAGAAGGTGAAGTCTGGAGGGTGAATCAGAAGAAGCAGAAGAAGGAGAAGGAGAAGGTGAAGTCTGGAGGGTGAAACAGAAGAAGCAGAATAAGGAGAAGGAGAAGGTGAAGTCAGGAAGGTGAATCAGAAGAAGCAGAAGAAGGAGAAGGAGAAGGTGATGTCTGGAGGGCGAATCAGAAGAAGCAGAAGAAGGAGAAGGAGAAGGTGAAGTCTGGAGGGTGAAGCAGAAGAAGCAGAAGAAGGAGAAGGAGAAGGTGAAGTCTGGAGGGTGAATCAGAAGAAGTAGAAGAAGGAGAAGGAGAAGGTGAAGTCAGGAGGGTGAAGCAGAAGAAGCAGAAGAAGGAGAAGGAGAAGGTGAAGTCAGGAGGGTGAATCGGAAGAAGTAGAAGAAGGAGAAGGAGAAGGTGAAGTCTGGAGGGTGAATCAGAAGAAGTAGAAGAAGGAGAAGGAGAAGGTGAAGTCTGGAGGGTGAATCAGAAGAAGCAGAAGAAGGAGAAGGAGAAGGTGAAGTCAGGAGGGTGAATCAGAAGAAGCAGAAGAAGGAGAAGGAGAAGGTGAAGTTAGGAGGGTGAATCAGAAGAAGCAAGAGAAGGAGAAGGAGCAGGTGAAGTCAGGGGGGTGAAGCAGAAGAAGTAGAAGAAGGAGAAGGAGAAGGTGAAGTCAGGACGGTGAAGCAGAAGAAGCAGAAGAAGGAGAAGGAGAAGGTGATGTCTGGAGGGCGCAGCAGAAGAAGCAGAAGAAGGAGAAGGAGAAGGTGAAGTCTGGAGGGTGAAGCAGAAGAAGCAGAAGAAGGAGAAGGAGAAGGTAAAGTCTGGAGGGTGAATCAGAAGAAGTAGAAGAAGGAGAAGGAGAAGGTGAAGTCAGGAGAGTGAAGCAGAAGAAGCAGAAGAAGGAGAAGGAGAAGGTGAAGTCTGGAGGGTGAAGCAGAAGAAGCAGAAGAAGGAGAAGGAGAAGGTGATGTCTGGAGGGCGAAGCAGAAGAAGCAGAAGAAGGAGAAGGAGAAGGTGAAGTCTGGAGGGTGAAGCAGAGGAAGCAGAAGAAGGAGAAGGTGAAGTCTGGAGGGTGAATCAGAAGTAGTAGAAGAAGGAGAAGGAGAAGGTGAAGTCAGGAGGGTGAAGCAGAAGAAGCAGAAGAAGGAGAAGGAGAAGGTGAAGTCAGGAGGGTGAATCGGAAGAAGTAGAAGAAGGAGAAGGAGAAGGTGAAGTCTGGAGGGTGAATCAGAAGAAGTAGAAGAAGGAGAAGTAGAAGGTGAAGTCTGGAGGGTGAATCAGAAGAAGTAGAAGAAGGAGAAGGAGAAGGTGAAGTCTGGAGGGTGAATCAGAAGAAGCAGAAGAAGGAGAAGGAGAAGGTGAAGTCAGGAGGGTGAATCAGAAGAAGCAGAAGAAGGAGAAGGAGAAGGTGAAGTAAGGAGGGTGAATCAGAAGAAGCAGAAGAAGGAGAAGGAGAAGGTGAAGTCTGGAGTGTGAAGCAGAAGAAGCAAAAGAAGGAGAAGGAGAAGGTGAAGTCTGGAGGGTGAATCAGAAGAAGTAGAAGAAGGAGAAGGAGAAGGTGAAGTCTGGAGGGTGAAGCAGAAGAAGTA
This sequence comes from Somniosus microcephalus, assembly GCF_052327205.1. NCBI lineage: Eukaryota > Metazoa > Chordata > Chondrichthyes > Squaliformes > Somniosidae > Somniosus > Somniosus microcephalus. Next base: position 61,568 of record NW_028225830.1, on the reverse strand, counting down.
GAAGAAGGAGAAGGAGAAGGTGAAGTCAGGAGGGTGAATCAGAAGAAGTAGAAGAAGGAGAAGGAGAAGGTGAAGTCAGGAGGGTGAAGCAGAAGAAGCAGAAGAAGGAGAAGGAGAAGGTGAAGTCTGGAGGGTGAATCAGAAGAATCAGAAGAAGGAGAAGGAGAAGGTGAAGTCTGGAGGGTGAATCAGAAGAAGCAGAAGAAAGAGAAGGAGAAGGTGAAGTCTGGAGGGTGAATCAGAAGAAGCAGAAGAAGGAGAAGGAGAAGGTGAAGTCTGGAGGGAGAAGCAGAAGAAGTAGAAGAAGGAGAAGGAGAAGGTGAAGTCTGGAGGGTGAATCAGAAGAAGTAGAAGAAGGAGAAGGAGAAGGTGAAGTCTGGAGGGTGAATCAGAAGAAGTAGAAGAAGGAGAAGGAGAAGGTGAAGTCTGGAGGGTGAATCAGAAGAAACAGAAGAAGGAGAAGGAGAAGGTGAAGTCTGGAGGGTGAATCTGAAGAAGCAGAAGAAGGAGAAGGAGAAGGTGAAGTCTGGAGGGTGAATCAGAAGAAGCAGAAGAAGGAGAAGGAGAAGGTGAAGTCTGGAGGGTGAAACAGAAGAAGCAGAATAAGGAGAAGGAGAAGGTGAAGTCAGGAAGGTGAATCAGAAGAAGCAGAAGAAGGAGAAGGAGAAGGTGAAGTAAGGAGGGTGAATCAGAAGAAGCAGAAGAAGGAGAAGGAGAAGGTGAAGTCTGGAGTGTGAAGCAGAAGAAGCAAAAGAAGGAGAAGGAGAAGGTGAAGTCTGGAGGGTGAATCAGAAGAAGCAGAAGAAGGAGAAGGAGAAGGTGAAGTCTGGAGGGTGAAGCAGAAGAAGTAGAAGAAGGAGAAGGAGAAGGTGAAGTCAGGAGGGTGAATCAGAAGAAGTAGAAGAAGGAGAAGGAGAAGGTGAAGTCAGGAGGGTGAATCAGAAGAAGCAGAAGAAGGAGAAGGAGAAGGTGAAGTCTGGACGGTGAATCAGAAGAATCAGAAGAAGGAGAAGGAGAAGGTGAAGTCTGGAGGTTGAATCAGAAGAAGCAGAAGAAAGAGAAGGAGAAGGTGAAGTCTGGAGGGTGAATCAGAAGAAGTAGAAGAAGGAGAAGGAGAAGGTGAAGTCTGGAGGGTGAATCAGAAAAAGCAGAAGAAGGAGAAGGAGAAGGTGAAGTCTGGAGGGTGAATCAGAGGAAGCAGAAGAAGGAGAAGGAGAAGGTGACGTCTGGAGGGTGAATCAGAAGAAGCAGAAGAAGGAGAAGGAGAAGGTGAAGTCTGGAGGGTGAATCAGAAGAAGCAGAATAAGGAGAAGGAGAAGGTGAAGTCTGGAGGGTGAATCAGAAGAAGCAGAAAAAGGAGAAGGAGAAGGTGAAGTCTGAAGGGTGAATCAGAAGAAGTAGAAGAAGGAGAAGGAGAAGGTGAAGTCTGGAGGGTGAAGCAGAAGAAGTAGAAGAAGGAGAAGGAGAAGGTGAAGTCAGGAAGGTGAATCAGAAGAAGTAGAAGAAGGAGAAGGAGAAGGTGAAGTCTGGAGGGTGAATCAGAAGAAGTAGAAGAAGGAGAAGGAGAAGGTGAAGTCTGGAGGGTGAAGCAGAAGAAGTAGAAGAAGGAGAAGGAGAAGGTGAAGTCAGGAGGGTGAATCAGAAGAAGTAGAAGAAGGAGAAGGAGAAGGTGAAGTCAGGAGGGTGAATCAGAAGAAGCAGAAGAAGGAGAAGGAGAAGGTGAAGTCTGGAGGGTGAATCAGAAGAATCAGAAGAAGGAGAAGGAGAAGGTGAAGTCTGGAGGGTGAATCAGAAGAAGTAGAAGAAGGAGAAGGAGAAGGTGAAGTCTGGAGGGTGAAGCAGAAGAAGTAGAAGAAGGAGAAGGAGAAGGTGAAGTCTGGAGGGTGAAGCAGAAGAAGTAGAAGAAGGAGAAGGAGAAGGTGAAGTCAGGAGGGTGAATCAGAAGAAGTAGAAGAAGGAGAAGGAGAAGGTGAAGTCAGGAGGGTGAATCAGAAGAAGCAGAAGAAGGAGAAGGAGAAGGTGAAGTCTGGAGGGTGAATCAGAAGAATCAGAAGAAGGAGAAGGAGAAGGTGAAGTCTGGAGGGTGAATCAGAAGAAGTAGAAGAAGGAGAAGGAGAAGGTGAAGTCTGGAGGGTGAATCAGAAGAAGCAGAAGAAGGAGAAGGAGAAGGTGAAGTCTGGAGGGTGAATCAGAAGAAGCAGAAGAAGGAGAAGGAGAAGATGAAGTCCGGAGGGTGAATCAGAAGAAGCAGAAGAAGGAGAAGGAGAAGGTGAAGTCTGGAGGGTGGAACAGAAGAAGCAGAAGAAGGAGAAGGAGAAGGTGAAGTCTGGAGGGTGAATCAGAAGAAGTAGAAGAAGGAGAAGGAGAAGGTGAAGTCTGTAGGGTGAATCAGAAGAAGTAGAAGAAGGAGAAGGAGAAGGTGAAGTCAGGAGGGTGAAGCAGAAGAAGCAGAAGAAGGAGAAGGAGAAGGTGAAGTCAGGAGGGTGAATCAGAAGAAGTAGAAGAAGGAGAAGGGGAAGGTGAAGTCTGGAGGGTGAATCAGAAGAAGCAGAAGAAGGAGAAGGAGAAGGTGAAGTCTGGAGGGAGAAGCAGAAGAAGTAGAAGAAGGAGAAGGAGAAGGTGAAGTCTGGAGGGTGAATCAGAAGAAGTAGAAGAAGGAGAAGGAGAAGGTGAAGTCTGGAGGGTGAATCAGAAGAAGTAGAAGAAGGAGAAGGAGAAGGTGTAGTCTGGAGGGTGAATCAGAAGAAACAGAAGAAGGAGAAGGAGAAGGTGAAGTCTGGAGGGTGAATCAGAAGAAGCAGAAGAAGGAGAAGGAGAAGGTGAAGTCTGGAGGGTGAAACAGAAGAAGCAGAATAAGGAGAAGGAGAAGGTGAAGTCAGGAGGGTGAATCAGAAGAAGCAGAAGAAGGAGAAGGAGAAGGTGAAGTAAGGAGGGTGAATCAGAAGAAGCAGAAGAAGGAGAAGGAGAAGGTGAAGTCTGGAGTGTGAAGCAGAAGAAGCAAAAGAAGGAGAAGGAGAAGGTGAAGTCTGGAGGGTGAATCAGAAGAAGTAGAAGAAGGAGAAGGAGAAGGTGAAGTCTGGAGGGTGAAGCAGAAGAAGTAGAAGAAGGAGAAGGAGAAGGTGAAGTCAGGAGGGTGAATCAGAAGAAGTAGAAGAAGGAGAAGGAGAAGGTGAAGTCAGGAGGGTGAATCAGAAGAAGCAGAAGAAGGAGAAGGAGAAGGTGAAGTCTGGAGGGTGAATAAGAAGAATCAGAAGAAGGAGAAGGAGAAGTTGAAGTCTGGAGGGTGAATCAGAAGAAGCAGAAGAAAGAGAAGGAGAAGGTGAAGTCTGGAGGGTGAAGCAGAAGAAGTAGAAGAAGGAGAAGGAGAAGGTGAAGTCTGGAGGGTGAATCAGAAGAAGCAGAAGAAGGAGAAGGAGAAGGTGAAGTCTGGAGGGTGAATCAGAAGAAGCAGAAGAAGGAGAAGGAGAAGTTGAAGTCTGGAGGGTGAATCAGAAGAAGCAGAAGAAGGAGAAGGAGAAGGTGAAGTCTGGAGGGTGAATCAGAAGAAGCAGAAGAAGGAGAAGGAGAAGGTGAAGTCTGGAGGGTGAATCAGAAGAAGCAGAAGAAAGAGAAGGAGAAGGTGAAGTCTGGAGGGTGAAGCAGAAGAAACAGAAGAAGGAGAAGGAGAAGGTGAAGACTGGAGGGTGAATCTGAAGAAGGAGAAGAAGGAGAAGGAGAAGGTGAAGTCTGGAGGGTGAATCAGAAGAAGTAGAAGAAGGAGAAGGAGAAGGTGAAGTCTGGAGGGTGAATCAGAAGAAGCAGAAGAAGGAGAAGGAGAAGGTAAAGTCTGGAGGGTGAATCAGAAGAAGCAGAAGAAGGAGAAGGAGAAGATGAAGTCTGGAGGGTGAATCAGAAGAAGCAGAAGAAGGAGAAGGAGAAGGTGAAGTCTGGAGGGTGAAACAGAAGAAGCAGAAGAAGTAGAAGGAGAAGGTGAAGTCTGGAGGGTGAATCAGAAGAAGTAGAAGAAGGAGAAGGAGAAGGTGAAGTCAGGAGAGTGAAGCAGAAGAAGCAGAAGAAGGAGAAGGAGAAGGTGAAGTCTGGAGGGTGAAGCAGAAGAAGCAGAAGAAGGAGAAGGAGAAGGTGATGTCTGGAGGGCGAAGCAGAAGAAGCAGAAGAAGGAGAAGGAGAAGGTGAAGTCTGGAGGGTGAAGCAGAGGAAGCAGAAGAAGGAGAAGGAGAAGGTGAAGTCTGGAGGGTGAATCAGAAGAAGTAGAAGAAGGAGAAGGAGAAGGTGAAGTCAGGAGGGTGAAGCAGAAGAAGCAGAAGAAGGAGAAGGAGAAGGTGAAGTCAGGAGGGTGAATCGGAAGAAGTAGAAGAAGGAGAAGGAGAAGGTGAAGTCTGGAGGGTGAATCAGAAGAAGTAGAAGAAGGAGAAGTAGAAGGTGAAGTCTGGAGGGTGAATCAGAAGAAGTAGAAGAAGGAGAAGGAGAAGGTGAAGTCTGGAGGGTGAATCAGAAGAAGCAGAAGAAGGAGAAGGAGAAGGTGATGTCTGGAGGGCGAATCAGAAGAAGCAGAAGAAGGAGAAGGAGATGGTGAAGTCTGGAGGGTGAAGCAGAAGAAGCAGAAGAAGGAGAAGGAGAAGGTGAAGTCTGGAGGGTGAATCAGAAGAAGTAGAAGAAGGAGAAGGAGAAGGTGAAGTCAGGAGGGTGAAGCAGAAGAAGCAGAAGAAGGAGAAGGAGAAGGTGAAGTCAGGAGGGTGAATCGGAAGAAGTAGAAGAAGGAGAAGGAGAAGGTGAAGTCTGGAGGGTGAATCAGAAGAAGTAGAAGAAGGAGAAGGAGAAGGTGAAGTCTGGAGGGTGAATCAGAAGAAGTAGAAGAAGGAGAAGGGGAAGGTGAAGTCTGGAGGGTGAATCAGAAGAAGCAGAAGAAGGAGAAGGAGAAGGTGAAGTCTGGAGGGAGAAGCAGAAGAAGTAGAAGAAGGAGAAGGAGAAGGTGAAGTCTGGAGGGTGAATCAGAAGAAGTAGAAGAAGGAGAAGGAGAAGGTGAAGTCTGGAGGGTGAATCAGAAGAAGTAGAAGAAGGAGAAGGAGAAGGTGAAGTCTGGAGGGTGAATCAGAAGAAACAGAAGAAGGAGAAGGAGAAGGTGAAGTCTGGAGGGTGAATCAGAAGAAGTAGAAGAAGGAGAAGGAGAAGGTGTAGTCTGGAGGGTGAATCAGAAGAAGTAGGCGAAGGAGAAGGAGAAGGTGAAGTCTGGAGGGTGAATCAGAAGAAGCAGAAGAAGGAGAAGGAGAAGGTGAAGTCTGGAGGGTGAATCAGAAGAAGTAGAAGAAGGAGAAGGAGAAGGTGAAGTCTGGAGGGTGAATCAGAAGAAGCAGAAGAAGGAGAAGGAGAAGGTGAAGTCTGGAGGGTGAATCAGAAGAAGCAGAAGAAGGAGAAGGAGAAGGTGAAGTCTGGAGGGTGAAACAGAAGAAGCAGAATAAGGAGAAGGAGAAGGTGAAGTCAGGAGGGTGAATCAGAAGAAGCAGAAGAAGGAGAAGGAGAAGGTGAAGTAAGGAGGGTGAATCAGAAGAAGCAGAAGAAGGAGAAGGAGAAGGTGAAGTCTGGAGTGTGAAGCAGAAGAAGCAAGAGAAGGAGAAGGTGAAGTCTGGAGGGTGAATCAGAAGAAGTAGAAGAAGGAGAAGGAGAAGGTGAAGTCTGGAGGGTGAAGCAGAAGAAGTAGAAGAAGGAGAAGGAGAAGGTGAAGTCAGGAGGGTGAATCAGAAGAAGTAGAAGAAGGAGAAGGAGAAGTTGAAGTCAGGAGGGTGAATCAGAAGAAGCAGAAGAAGGAGAAGGAGAAGGTGAAGTCTGGAGGGTGAATCAGAAGAATCAGAAGAAGGAGAAGGAGAAGTTGAAGTCTAGAGGGTGAATCAGAAGAAGCAGAAGAAAGAGAAGGAGAAGGTGAAGTCTGGAGGGTGAAGCAGAAGAAACAGAAGAAGGAGAAGGAGAAGGTGAAGACTGGAGGGTGAATCTGAAGAAGCAGAAGAAGGAAAAGGAGAAGGTGAAGTCTGTAGGGTGAATCAGAAGAAGTAGAAGAAGGAGAAGGAGAAGGGGAAGTCTGGAGGGTGAATCAGAAGAAGCAGAAGAAGGAGAAGGAGAAGGTGAAGTCTGGAGGGTGAATCAGAAGAAGCAGAAGAAGGAGAAGGAGAAGATGAAGTCTGGAGGGTGAATCAGAAGAAGCAGAAGAAGGAGAAGGAGAAGGTGAAGTCTGGAGGGTGAATCAGAAGAAGCAGAAGAAGGAGAAGGAGAAGGTGAAGTCTGGAGGGTGAATCAGAAGAATCAGAAGAAGGAGAAGGAGAGGGTGAAGTCTGGAGGGTGAATCAGAAGAAGCAGAAGAAAGAGAAGGAGAAGGTGAAGTCTGGAGGGTGAAGCAGAAGAAACAGAAGAAGGAGAAGGAGAAGGTGAAGACTGGAGGGTGAATCTGAAGAGGTAGAAGAAGGAGAAGGAGAAGGTGAAGTCTGGAGGGTGAATCAGAAGAAGTAGAAGAAGGAGAAGGAGAAGGTGATGTCTGGAGGGTGAATCAGAAGAAGCAGAAGAAGGAGAAGGAGAAGGTGAAGTCTGGAGGGTGAATCAGAAGAAGCAGAAGAAGGAGAAGGAGAAGATGAAGTCTGGAGGGTGAATCAGAAGAAGCAGAAGAAGGAGAAGGAGAAGGTGAAGTCTGGAGGGTGAAACAGAAGAAGCAGAAGAAGGAGAAGGAGAAGGTGAAGTCTGGAGGGTGAATCAGAAGAAGCAGAAGAAGGAGAAGGAGAAGGTGAAGTCAGGAGGGTGAATCAGAAGAAGCAGAAGAAGGAGAAGGAGAAGGTGTAGTTAGGAGGGTGAATCAGAAGAAGCAAGAGAAGGAGAAGGAGCAGGTGAAGTCAGGGGGGTGAAGCAGAAGAAGTAGAAGAAGGAGAAGGAGAAGGTGAAGTCAGGACGGTGAAGCAGAAGAAGCAGAAGAAGGAGAAGGAGAAGGTGAAGTCTGGAGGGCGCAGCAGAAGAAGCAGAAGAAGGAGAAGGAGAAGGTGAAGTCTGGAGGGTGAAGCAGAAGAAGCAGAAGAAGGAGAAGGAGAAGGTGAAGTCTGGAGGGTGAATCAGAAGAAGTAGAAGAAGGAGAAGGTGAAGTCAGGAGAGTGAAGCAGAAGAAGCAGAAGAAGGAGAAGGAGAAGGTGAAGTCTGGAGGGTGAAGCAGAAGAAGCAGAAGAAGGAGAAGGAGAATGTGATGTCTGGAGGGCGAAGCAGAAGAAGCAGAAGAAGGAGAAGGAGAAGGTGAAGTCTGGAGGGTGAAGCAGAGGAAGCAGAAGAAGGAGAAGGAGAAGGTGAAGTCTGGAGGGTGAATCAGAAGTAGTAGAAGAAGGAGAAGGAGAAGGTGAAGTCAGGAGGGTGAAGCAGAAGAAGCAGAAGAAGGAGAAGGAGAAGGTGAAGTCAGGATGGTGAATCGGAAGAAGTAGAAGAAGGAGAAGGAGAAGGTGAAGTCTGGAGGGTGAATCAGAAGAAGTAGAAGAAGGAGAAGTAGAAGGTGAAGTCTGGAGGGTGAATCAGAAGAAGTAGAAGAAGGAGAAGGAGAAGGTGAAGTCTGGAGGGTGAATCAGAAGAAGCAGAAGAAGGAGAAGGAGAAGGTGAAGTCTGGAGGGAGAAGCAGAAGAAGTAGAAGAAGGAGAAGGAGAAGGTGAAGTCTGGAGGGTGAATCAGAAGAAGTAGAAGAAGGAGAAGGAGAAGGTGAAGTCTGGAGGGTGAATCAGAAGAAGCAGAAGAAGGAGAAGGAGAAGGTGAAGTCTGGAGGGTGAATCAGAAGAAGCAGAAGAAGGAGAAGGAGAAGGTGAAGTCTGGAGGGTGAAACAGAAGAAGCAGAATAAGGAGAAGGAGAAGGTGAAGTCAGGAGGGTGAATCAGAAGAAGCAGAAGAAGGAGAAGGAGAAGGTGAAGTAAGGAGGGTGAATCAGAAGAAGCAGAAGAAGGAGAAGGAGAAGGTGAAGTCTGGAGTGTGAAGCAGAAGAAGCAAAAGAAGGAGAAGGAGAAGGTGAAGTCTGGAGGGTGAATCAGAAGCAGTAGAAGAAGGAGAAGGAGAAGGTGAAGTCTGGAGGGTGAAGCAGAAGAAGTAGAAGAAGGAGAAGGAGAAGGTGAAGTCAGGAGGGTGAATCAGAAGAAACAGAAGAAGGAGAAGGAGAAGGTGAAGTCTGGAGGGTGAAACAGAAGAAGTAGAAGAAGGAGAAGGAGAAGGTGTAGTCTGGAGGGTGAATCAGAAGAAGTAGACGAAGGAGAAGGAGAAGGTGAAGTCTGGAGGGTGAACCAGAAGAAGCAGAAGAAGGAGAAGGAGAAGGTGAAGTCTGGAGGGTGAATCAGAAGAAGTAGAAGAAGGAGAAGGAGCAGGTGAAGTCTGGAGGGTGAATCAGAAGAAGCAGAAGAAGGAGAAGGAGAAGGTGAAGTCTGGAGGGTGAATCAGAAGAAGCAGAAGAAGGAGAAGGAGAAGGTGAAGTCTGGAGGGTGAAACAGAAGAAGCAGAATAAGGAGAAGGAGAAGGTGAAGTCAGGAGGGTGAATCAGAAGACGCAGAAGAAGGAGAAGGAGAAGGTGAAGTAAGGAGGGTGAATCAGAAGAAGCAGAAGAAGGAGAAGGAGAAGGTGAAGTCTGGAGTGTGAAGCAGAAGAAGCAAAAGAAGGAGAAGGAGAAGGTGAAGTCTGGAGGGTGAATCAGAAGAAGCAGAAGAAGGAGAAGGAGAAGGTGAAGTCTGGAGGGTGAAGCAGAAGAAGTAGAAGAAGGAGAAGGAGAAGGTGAAGTCAGGAGGGTGAATCAGAAGAAGTAGAAGAAGGAGAAGGAGAAGGTGAAGTCAGGAGGGTGAATCAGAAGAAGCAGAAGAAGGAGAAGGAGAAGGTGAAGTCTGGACGGTGAATCAGAAGAATCAGAAGAAGGAGAAGGAGAAGGTGAAGTCTGGAGGGTGAATCAGAAGAAGCAGAAGAAAGAGAAGGAGAAGGTGAAGTCTGGAGGGTGAATCAGAAGAAGTAGAAGAAGGAGAAGGAGAAGGTGAAGTCTGGAGGGTGAATCAGAAAAAGCAGAAGAAGGAGAAGGAGAAGGTGAAGTCTGGAGGGTGAATCAGAAGAAGCAGAAGAAGGAGAAGGAGAAGGTGAAGTCTGGAGGGTGAATCAGAAGAAGCAGAAGAAGGAGAAGGAGAAGGTGAAGTCTGGAGGGTGAATCAGAAGAAGCAGAATAAGGAGAAGGAGAAGGTGAATTCTGGAGGGTGAATCAGAAGAAGCAGAAAAAGGAGAAGGAGAAGGTGAAGTCTGAAGGGTGAATCAGAAGAAGTAGAAGAAGGAGAAGGAGAAGGTGAAGTCTGGAGGGTGAAGCAGAAGAAGTAGAAGAAAGAGAAGGAGAAGGTGAAGTCAGGAGGGTGAATCAGAAGAAGTAGAAGAAGGAGAAGGAGAAGGTGAAGTCTGGAGGGTGAATCAGAAGAAGTAGAAGAAGGAGAAGGAGAAGGTGAAGTCTGGAGGGTGAAGCAGAAGAAGTAGAAGAAGGAGAAGGAGAAGGTGAAGTCAGGAGGGTGAATCAGAAGAAGTAGAAGAAGGAGAAGGAGAAGGTGAAGTCAGGAGGGTGAATCAGAAGAAGCAGAAGAAGGAGAAGGAGAAGGTGAAGTCTGGAGGGTGAATCAGAAGAATCAGAAGAAGGAGAAGGAGAAGGTGAAGTCTGGAGGGTGAATCAGAAGAAGTAGAAGAAGGAGAAGGAGATGGTGAAGTCTGGAGGGTGAATCAGAAGAAGCAGAAGAAGGAGAAGGAGAAGGTGAAGTCTGGAGGGTGAATCAGAAGAAGCAGAAGAAGGAGAAGGAGAAGATGAAGTCTGGAGGGTGAATCAGAAGAAGCAGAAGAAGGAGAAGGAGAAGGTGAAGTCTGGAGGGTGAAACAGAAGAAGCAGAAGAAGGAGAAGGAGAAGGTGAAGTCTGGAGGGTGAATCAGAAGAAGCAGAAGAAGAAGAAGGAGAAGGTGAAGTAAGGAGGGTGAATCAGAAGAAGCAGAAGAAGGAGAAGGAGAAGGTGAAGTTAGGAGGGTGAATCAGAAGAAGCAAGAGAAGGAGAAGGAGCAGGTGAAGTCAGGGGGGTGAAGCAGAAGAAGTAGAAGAAGGAGAAGGAGAAGGTGAAGTCAGGACGGTGAAGCAGAAGAAGCAGAAAAAGGAGAAGAAGAAGGTGAAGTCTGGAGGGCGCAGCAGAAGAAGCAGAAGAAGGAGAAGGAGAAGGTGAAGTCTGGAGGGTGAAGCAGAAGAAGCAGAAGAAGGAGAAGGAGAAGGTGAAGTCTGGAGGGTGAATCAGAAGAAGTAGAAGAAGGAGAAGGAGAAGGTGAAGTCAGGAGAGTGAAGCAGAAGAAGCAGAAGAAGGAGAAGGAGAAGGTGAAGTCTGGAGGGTGAAGCAGAAGAAGCAGAAGAAGGAGAAGGAGAAGGTGATGTCTGGAGGGCGAAGCAGAAGAAGCAGAAGAAGGAGAAGGAGAAGGTGAAGTCTGGAGGGTGAAGCAGAGGAAGCAGAAGAAGGAGAAGGAGAAGGTGAAGTCTGGAGGGTGAAGCAGAAGAAACAGAAGAAGGAGAAGGAGAAGGTGAAGACTGGAGGGTGAATCTGAAGAGGTAGAAGAAGGAGAAGGAGAAGGTGAAGTCTGGAGGGTGAATCAGAAGAAGTAGAAGAAGGAGAAGGAGAAGGTGAAGTCTGGAGGGTGAATCAGAAGAAGCAGAAGAAGGAGAAGGAGAAGGTGAAGTCTGGAGGGTGAATCAGAAGAAGCAGAAGAAGGAGAAGGAGAAGATGAAGTCTGGAGGGTGAATCAGAAGAAGCAGAAGAAGGAGAAGGAGAAGGTGAAGTCTGGAGGGTGAAACAGAAGAAGCAGAAGAAGGAGAAGGAGAAGGTGAAGTAAGGAGGGTGAATCAGAAGAAGTAGAAGAAGGAGAAGGAGAAGGTGAAGTCTGGAGGGTGAATCAGAAGAAGTAGAAGAAGGAGAAGGAGAAGGTGATGTCTGGAGGGCGAAGCAGAAGAAGCAGAAGAAGGAGAAGGAGAAGGTGAAGTCTGGAGGGTGAAGCAGAGGAAGCAGAAGAAGGAGAAGGAGAAGGTGAAGTCTGGAGGGTGAATCAGAAGTAGTAGAAGAAGGAGAAGGAGAAGGTGAAGTCAGGAGGGTGAAGCAGAAGAAGCAGAAGAAGGAGAAGGAGAAGGTGAAGTCAGGATGGTGAATCGGAAGAAGTAGAAGAAGGAGAAGGAGAAGGTGAAGTCTGGAGGGTGTATCAGAAGAAGTAGAAGAAGGAGAAGTAGAAGGTGAAGTCTGGAGGGTGAATCAGAAGAAGTAGAAGAAGGAGAAGGAGAAGGTGAAGTCTGGAGGGTGAATCAGAAGAAGCAGAAGAAGGAGAAGGAGAAGGTGAAGTCTGGAGGGAGAAGCAGAAGAAGTAGAAGAAGGAGAAGGAGAAGGTGAAGTCTGGAGGGTGAATCAGAAGAAGTAGAAGAAGGAGAAGGAGAAGGTGAAGTCTGGAGGGTGAATCAGAAGAAGCAGAAGAAGGAGAAGGAGAAGGTGAAGTCTGGAGGGTGAATCAGAAGAAGCAGAAGAAGGAGAAGGAGAAGGTGAAGTCTGGAGGGTGAATCAGAAGAAGTAGAAGAAGGAGAAGGAGCAGGTGAAGTCTGGAGGGTGAATCAGAAGAAGCAGAAGAAGGAGAAGGAGAAGGTGAAGTCTGGAGGGTGAATCAGAAGAAGCAGAAGAAGGAGAAGGAGAAGGTGAAGTCTGGAGGGTGAAACAGAAGAAGCAGAATAAGGAGAAGGAGAAGGTGAAGTCAGGAGGGTGAATCAGAAGACGCAGAAGAAGGAGAAGGAGAAGGTGAAGTAAGGAGGGTGAATCAGAAGAAGCAGAAGAAGGAGAAGGAGAAGGTGAAGTCTGGAGTGTGAAGCAGAAGAAGCAAAAGAAGGAGAAGGAGAAGGTGAAGTCTGGAGGGTGAATCAGAAGAAGCAGAAGAAGGAGAAGGAGAAGGTGAAGTCTGGAGGGTGAAGCAGAAGAAGTAGAAGAAGGAGAAGGAGAAGGTGAAGTCAGGAGGGTGAATCAGAAGAAGTAGAAGAAGGAGAAGGAGAAGGTGAAGTCAGGAGGGTGAATCAGAAGAAGCAGAAGAAGGAGAAGGAGAAGGTGAAGTCTGGACGGTGAATCAGAAGAATCAGAAGAAGGAGAAGGAGAAGGTGAAGTCTGGAGGGTGAATCAGAAGAAGCAGAAGAAAGAGAAGGAGAAGGTGAAGTCTGGAGGGTGAATCAGAAGAAGTAGAAGAAGGAGAAGGAGAAGGTGAAGTCTGGAGGGTGAATCAGAAAAAGCAGAAGAAGGAGAAGGAGAAGGTGAAGTCTGGAGGGTGAATCAGAAGAAGCAGAAGAAGGAGAAGGAGAAGGTGAAGTCTGGAGGGTGAATCAGAAGAAGCAGAAGAAGGAGAAGGAGAAGGTGAAGTCTGGAGGGTGAATCAGAAGAAGCAGAATAAGGAGAAGGAGAAGGTGAATTCTGGAGGGTGAATCAGAAGAAGCAGAAAAAGGAGAAGGAGAAGGTGAAGTCTGAAGGGTGAATCAGAAGAAGTAGAAGAAGGAGAAGGAGAAGGTGAAGTCTGGAGGGTGAAGCAGAAGAAGTAGAAGAAAGAGAAGGAGAAGGTGAAGTCAGGAGGGTGAATCAGAAGAAGTAGAAGAAGGAGAAGGAGAAGGTGAAGTCTGGAGGGTGAATCAGAAGAAGTAGAAGAAGGAGAAGGAGAAGGTGAAGTCTGGAGGGTGAAGCAGAAGAAGTAGAAGAAGGAGAAGGAGAAGGTGAAGTCAGGAGGGTGAATCAGAAGAAGTAGAAGAAGGAGAAGGAGAAGGTGAAGTCAGGAGGGTGAATCAGAAGAAGCAGAAGAAGGAGAAGGAGAAGGTGAAGTCTGGAGGGTGAATCAGAAGAATCAGAAGAAGGAGAAGGAGAAGGTGAAGTCTGGAGGGTGAATCAGAAGAAGTAGAAGAAGGAGAAGGAGATGGTGAAGTCTGGAGGGTGAATCAGAAGAAGCAGAAGAAGGAGAAGGAGAAGGTGAAGTCTGGAGGGTGAATCAGAAGAAGCAGAAGAAGGAGAAGGAGAAGATGAAGTCTGGAGGGTGGATCAGAAGAAGCAGAAGAAGGAGAAGGAGAAGGTGAAGTCTGGAGGGTGAAACAGAAGAAGCAGAAGAAGGAGAAGGAGAAGGTGAAGTCTGGAGGGTGAATCAGAAGAAGCAGAAGAAGAAGAAGGAGAAGGTGAAGTCATGAGGGTGAATCAGAAGAAGCAGAAGAAGGAGAAGGAGAAGGTGAAGTTAGGAGGGTGAATCAGAAGAAGCAAGAGAAGGAGAAGGAGCAGGTGAAGTCAGGGGGGTGAAGCAGAAGAAGTAGAAGAAGGAGAAGGAGAAGGTGAAGTCAGGACGGTGAAGCAGAAGAAGCAGAAAAAGGAGAAGAAGAAGGTGAAGTCTGGAGGGCGCAGCAGAAGAAGCAGAAGAAGGAGAAGGAGAAGGTGAAGTCTGGAGGGTGAAGCAGAAGAAGCAGAAGAAGGAGAAGGAGAAGGTGAAGTCTGGAGGGTGAATCAGAAGAAGTAGAAGAAGGAGAAGGAGAAGGTGAAGTCAGGAGAGTGAAGCAGAAGAAGCAGAAGAAGGAGAAGGAGAAGGTGAAGTCTGGAGGGTGAAGCAGAAGAAGCAGAAGAAGGAGAAGGAGAAGGTGATGTCTGGAGGGCGAAGCAGAAGAAGCAGAAGAAGGAGAAGGAGAAGGTGAAGTCTGGAGGGTGAAGCAGAGGAAGCAGAAGAAGGAGAAGGAGAAGGTGAAGTCTGGAGGGTGAAGCAGAAGAAACAGAAGAAGGAGAAGGAGAAGGTGAAGACTGGAGGGTGAATCTGAAGAGGTAGAAGAAGGAGAAGGAGAAGGTGAAGTCTGGAGGGTGAATCAGAAGAAGTAGAAGAAGGAGAAGGAGAAGGTGAAGTCTGGAGGGTGAATCAGAAGAAGCAGAAGAAGGAGAAGGAGAAGGTGAAGTCTGGAGGGTGAATCAGAAGAAGCAGAAGAAGGAGAAGGAGAAGATGAAGTCTGGAGGGTGAATCAGAAGAAGCAGAAGAAGGAGAAGGAGAAGGTGAAGTCTGGAGGGTGAAACAGAAGAAGCAGAAGAAGGAGAAGGAGAAGGTGAAGTAAGGAGGGTGAATCAGAAGAAGTAGAAGAAGGAGAAGGAGAAGGTGAAGTCTGGAGGGTGAATCAGAAGAAGTAGAAGAAGGAGAAGGAGAAGGTGATGTCTGGAGGGCGAAGCAGAAGAAGCAGAAGAAGGAGAAGGAGAAGGTGAAGTCTGGAGGGTGAAGCAGAGGAAGCAGAAGAAGGAGAAGGAGAAGGTGAAGTCTGGAGGGTGAATCAGAAGTAGTAGAAGAAGGAGCAGGAGAAGGTGAAGTCAGGAGGGTGAAGCAGAAGAAGCAGAAGAAGGAGAAGGAGAAGGTGAAGTCAGGATGGTGAATCGGAAGAAGTAGAAGAAGGAGAAGGAGAAGGTGAAGTCTGGAGGGTGAATCAGAAGAAGTAGAAGAAGGAGAAGTAGAAGGTGAAGTCTGGAGGGTGAATCAGAAAAAGTAGAAGAAGGAGAAGGAGAAGGTGAAGTCTGGAGGGTGAATCAGAAGAAGCAGAAGAAGGAGAAGGAGAAGGTGAAGTCTGGAGGGAGAAGCAGAAGAAGTAGAAGAAGGAGAAGGAGAAGGTGAAGTCTGGAGGGTGAATCAGAAGAAGTAGAAGAAGGAGAAGGAGAAGGTGAAGTCTGGAGGGTGAATCAGAAGAAGCAGAAGAAGGAGAAGGAGAAGGTGAAGTCTGGAGGGTGAATCAGAAGAAGCAGAAGAAGGAGAAGGAGAAGGTGAAGTCTGGAGGGTGAAACAGAAGAAGCAGAATAAGGAGAAGGAGAAGGTGAAGTCAGGAGGGTGAATCAGAAGAAGCAGAAGAAGGAGAAGGAGAAGGTGAAGTAAGGAGGGTGAATCAGAAGAAGCAGAAGAAGGAGAAGGAGAAGGTGAAGTCTGGAGTGTGAAGCAGAAGAAGCAAAAGAAGGAGAAGGAGAAGGTGAAGTCTGGAGGGTGAATCAGAAGCAGTAGAAGAAGGAGAAGGAGAAGGTGAAGTCTGGAGGGTGAAGCAGAAGAAGTAGAAGAAGGAGAAGGAGAAGGTGAAGTCAGGAGGGTGAATCAGAAGAAACAGAAGAAGGACAAGGAGAAGGTGAAGTCTGGAGGGTGAATCAGAAGAAGTAGAAGAAGGAGAAGGAGAAGGTGTAGTCTGGAGCGTGAATCAGAAGAAGTAGACGAAGGAGAAGGAGAAGGTGAAGTCTGGAGGGTGAACCAGAAGAAGCAGAAGAAGGAGAAGGAGAAGGTGAAGTCTGGAGGGTGAATCAGAAGAAGTAGAAGAAGGAGAAGGAGCAGGTGAAGTCTGGAGGGTGAATCATAAGAAGCAGAAGAAGGAGAAGGAGAAGGTGAAGTCTGGAGGGTGAATCAGAAGAAGCAGAAGAAGGTGAAGGAGAAGGTGAAGTCTGGAGGGTGAAACAGAAGAAGCAGAATAAGGAGAAGGAGAAGGTGAAGTCAGGAGGGTGAATCAGAAGACGCAGAAGAAGGAGAAGGAGAAGGTGAAGTAAGGAGGGTGAATCAGAAGAAGCAGAAGAAGGAGAAGGAGAAGGTGAAGTCTGGAGTGTGAAGCAGAAGAAGCAAAAGAAGGAGAAGGAGAAGGTGAAGTCTGGAGGGTGAATCAGAAGAAGCAGAAGAAGGAGAAGGAGAAGGTGAAGTCTGGAGGGTGAAGCAGAAGAAGTAGAAGAAGGAGAAGGAGAAGGTGAAGTCAGGAGGGTGAATCAGAAGAAGTAGAAGAAGGAGAAGGAGAAGGTGAAGTCAGGAGGGTGAATCAGAAGAAGCAGAAGAAGGAGAAGGAGAAGGTGAAGTCTGGACGGTGAATCAGAAGAATCAGAAGAAGGAGAAGGAGAAGGTGGAGTCTGGAGGGTGAATCAGAAGAAGCAGAAGAAAGAGAAGGAGAAGGTGAAGTCTGGAGGGTGAATCAGAAGAAGTAGAAGAAGGAAAAGGAGAAGGTGAAGTCTGGAGGGTGAATCAGAAAAAGCAGAAGAAGGAGAAGGAGAAGGTGAAGTCTGGAGGGTGAATCAGAAGAAGCAGAAGAAGGAGAAGGAGAAGGTGAAGTCTGGAGGGTGAATCAGAAGAAGCAGAAGAAGGAGAAGGAGAAGGTGAAGTCTGGAGGGTGAATCAGAAGAAGCAGAATAAGGAGAAGGAGAAGGTGAATTCTGGAGGGTGAATCAGAAGAAGCAGAAAAAGGAGAAGGAGAAGGTGAAGTCTGAAGGGTGAATCAGAAGAAGTAGAAGAAGGAGAAGGAGAAGGTGAAGTCTGGAGGGTGAAGCAGAAGAAGTAGAAGAAAGAGAAGGAGAAGGTGAAGTCAGGAGGGTGAATCAGAAGAAGTAGAAGAAGGAGAAGGAGAAGGTGAAGTCTGGAGGGTGAATCAGAAGAAGTAGAAGAAGGAGAAGGAGAAGGTGAAGTCTGGAGGGTGAAGCAGAAGAAGTAGAAGAAGGAGAAGGAGAAGGTGAAGTCAGGAGGGTGAATCAGAAGAAGTAGAAGAAGGAGAAGGAGAAGGTGAAGTCAGGAGGGTGAATCAGAAGAAGCAGAAGAAGGAGAAGGAGAAGGTGAAGTCTGGAGGGTGAATCAGAAGAATCAGAAGAAGGAGAAGGAGAAGGTGAAGTCTGGAGGGTGAATCAGAAGAAGTAGAAGAAGGAGAAGGAGATGGTGAAGTCTGGAGGGTGAATCAGAAGAAGCAGAAGAAGGAGAAGGAGAAGGTGAAGTCTGGAGGGTGAATCAGAAGAAGCAGAAGAAGGAGAAGGAGAAGATGAAGTCTGGAGGGTGAATCAGAAGAAGCAGAAGAAGGAGAAGGAGAAGGTGAAGTCTGGAGGGTGAAACAGAAGAAGCAGAAGAAGGAGAAGGAGAAGGTGAAGTCTGGAGGGTGAATCAGAAGAAGCAGAAGAAGAAGAAGGAGAAGGTGAAGTCAGGAGGGTGAATCAGAAGAAGCAGAAGAAGGAGAAGGAGAAGGTGAAGTTAGGAGGGTGAATCAGAAGAAGCAAGAGAAGGAGAAGGAGCAGGTGAAGTCAGGGGGGTGAAGCAGAAGAAGTAGAAGAAGGAGAAGGAGAAGGTGAAGTCAGGACGGTGAAGCAGAAGAAGCAGAAAAAGGAGAAGGAGAAGGTGAAGTCTGGAGGGCGCAGCAGAAGAAGCAGAAGAAGGAGAATGAGAAGGTGAAGTCTGGAGGGTGAAGCAGAAGAAGCAGAAGAAGGAGAAGGAGAAGGTGAAGTCTGGAGGGTGAATCAGAAGAAGTAGAAGAAGGAGAAGGAGAAGGTGAAGTCAGGAGAGTGAAGCAGAAGAAGCAGAAGAAGGAGAAGGAGAAGGTGAAGTCTGGAGGGTGAAGCAGAAGAAGCAGAAGAAGGAGAAGGAGAAGGTGATGTCTGGAGGGCGAAGCAGAAGAAGCAGAATAAGGAGAAGGAGAAGGTGAAGTCTGGAGGGTGAAGCAGAGGAAGCAGAAGAAGGAGAAGGAGAAGGTGAAGTCTGGAGGGTGAATCAGAAGAAGTAGAAGAAGGAGAATGAGAAGGTGAAGTCAGGAGGGTGAAGCAGAAGAAGCAGAAGAAGGAGAAGGAGAAGGTGAAGTCAGGAGGGTGAATCGGAAGAAGTAGAAGAAGGAGAAGGTGAAGTCTGGAGGGTGAATCAGAAGATGTAGAAGAAGGAGAAGTAGAAGGTGAAGTCTGGAGGGTGAATCAGAAGAAGTAGAAGAAGGAGAAGGAGAAGGTGAAGTCTGGAGGGTGAATCAGAAGAAGCAGAAGAAGGAGAAGCAGAAGGTGAAGTCTGGAGGGAGAAGCAGAAGAAGTAGAAGAAGGAGAAGGAGAAGGTGAAGTCTGGAGGGTGAATCAGAAGAAGTAGAAGAAGGAGAAGGAGAAGGTGAAGTCTGGAGGGTGAATCAGAAGAAGCAGAAGAAGGAGAAGGAGAAGGTGAAGTCTGGAGGGTGAATCAGAAGAAGCAGAAGAAGGAGAAGGAGAAGGTGAAGTCTGGAGGGTGAAACAGAAGAAGCAGAATAAGGAGAAGGAGAAGGTGAAGTCAGGAGCGTGAATCAGAAGAAGCAGAAGAAGGAGAAGGAGAAGGTGAAGTAAGGAGGGTGAATCAGAAGAAGCAGAAGAAGGAGAAGGAGAAGGTGAAGTCTGGAGTGTGAAGCAGAAGAAGCAAAAGAAGGAGAAGGAGAAGGTGAAGTCTGGAGGGTGAATCAGAAGAAGTAGAAGAAGGAGAAGGAGAAGGTGAAGTCTGGAGGGTGAAGCAGAAGAAGTAGAAGAAGGAGAAGGAGAAGGTGAAGTCAGGAGGGTGAATCAGAAGAAGTAGAAGAAGGAGAAGGAGAAGGTGAAGTCAGGAGGGTGAATCAGAAGAAGCAGAAGAAGGAGAAGGAGAAGGTGAAGTCAGGAGGGTGAATCAGAAGAATCAGAAGAAGGAGAAGGAGAAGGTGAAGTCTGGAGGGTGAATCAGAAGAAGCAGAAGAAAGAGAAGGAGAAGGTGAAGTCTGGAGGGTGAATCAGAAGAAGCAGAAGAAGGAGAAGGAGAAGGTGAAGTCTGGAGGGAGAAGCAGAAGAAGTAGAAGAAGGAGAAGGAGAAGGTGAAGTCTGGAGGGTGAATCAGAAGAAGTAGAAGAAGGAGAAGGAGAAGGTGAAGTCTGGAGGGTGAATCAGAAGAAGTAGAAGAAGGAGAAGGAGAAGGTGAAGTCTGGAGGGTGAATCAGAAGAAACAGAAGAAGGAGAAGGAGAAGGTGAAGTCTGGAGGGTGAATCAGAAGAAGTAGAAGAAGGAGAAGGAGAAGGTGTAGTCTGGAGGGTGAATCAGAAGAAGTAGACGAAGGAGAAGGAGAAGGTGAAGTCTGGAGGGTGAACCAGAAGAAGCAGAAGAAGGAGAAGGAGAAGGTGATGTCTGGAGGGTGAATCAGAAGAAGTAGAAGAAGGAGAAGGAGAAGGTGAAGTCTGGAGGGTGAATCAGAAGAAGCAGAAGAAGGAGAAGGAGAAGGTGAAGTCTGGAGGGTGAATCAGAAGAAGCAGAAGAAGGAGAAGGAGAAGATGAAGTCTGGAGGGTGAAACAGAAGAAGCAGAATAAGGAGAAGGAGAAGGTGAAGTCAGGAGGGTGTATCAGAAGAAGCAGAAGAAGGAGAAGGCGAAGGTGAAGTAAGGAGGGTGAATCAGAAGAAGCAGAAGAAGGAGAAGGAGAAGGTGAAGTCTGGAGTGTGAAGCAGAAGAATCAAAAGAAGGAGAAGGAGAAGGTGAAGTCTGGAGGGTGAATCAGAAGAAGCAGAAGAAGGAGAAGGAGAAGGTGAAGTCTGGAGGGTGAAGCAGAAGAAGTAGAAGAAGGAGAAGGAGAAGGTGAAGTCAGGAGGGTGAATCAGAAGAAGTAGAAGAAGGAGAAGGAGAAGGTGAAGTCAGGAGGGTGAATCAGAAGAAGCAGAAGAAGGAGAAGGAGAAGGTGAAGTCTGGACGGTGAATCAGAAGAATCAGAAGAAGGAGAAGGAGAAGGTGAAGTCTGGAGGGTGAATCAGAAGAAGCAGAATAAAGAGAAGGAGAAGGTGAAGTCTGGAGGGTGAATCAGAAGAAGTAGAAGAAGGAGAAGGAGAAGGTGAAGTCTGGAGGGTGAATCAGAAAAAGCAGAAGAAGTAGAAGGAGAAGGTGAAGTCTGGAGGGTGAATCAGAAGAAGCAGAAGAAGGAGAAGGAGAAGGTGAAGTCTGGAGGGTGAATCAGAAGAAGCAGAAGAAGGAGAAGGAGAAGGTGAAGTCTGGAGGGTGAATCAGAAGAAGCAGAATAAGGAGAAGGAGAAGGTGAAGTCTGGAGGGTGAATCAGAAGAAGCAGAAAAAGGAGAAGGAGAAGGTGAAGTCTGAAGGGTGAATCAGAAGAAGTAGAAGAAGGAGAAGGAGAAGGTGAAGTCTGGAGGGTGAAGCAGAAGAAGTAGAAGAAGGAGAAGGAGAAGGTGAAGTCAGGAGGGTGAATCAAAAGAAGTAGAAGAAGGAGAAGGAGAAGGTGAAGTCTGGAGGGTGAATCAGAAGAAGTAGAAGAAGGAGAAGGAGAAGGTGAAGTCTGGAGGGTGAAGCAGAAGAAGTAGAAGAAGGAGAAGGAGAAGGTGAAGTCAGGAGGGTGAATCAGAAGAAGTAGAAGAAGGAGAAGGAGAAGGTGAAGTCAGGAGGGTGAATCAGAAGAAGCAGAAGAAGGAGAAGGAGAAGGTGAAGTCTGGAGGGTGAATCAGAAGAATCAGAAGAAGGAGAAGGAGAAGGTGAAGTCTGGAGGGTGAATCAGAAGAAGCAGAAGAAAGAGAAGGAGAAGGTGAAGTCTGGAGGGTGAATCAGAAGAAGTAGAAGAAGGAGAAGGAGAAGGTGAAGTCTGGAGGGTGAATCAGAAAAAGCAGAAGAAGGAGAAGGAGACGGTGAAGTCTGGAGGGTGAATCAGAAGAAGCAGAAGAAGGAGAAGGAGAAGGTGAAGTCTGGAGGGTGAATCAGAAGAAGCAGAAGAAGGAGAAGGAGAAGGTGAAGTCTGGAGGGTGAATCAGAAGAAGCAGAATAAGGAGAAGGAGAAGGTGAAGTCTGGAGGGTGAATCAGAAGAAGCAGAAAAAGGAGAAGGAGAAGGTGAAGTCTGAAGGGTGAATCAGAAGAAGTAGAAGAAGGAGAAGGAGAAGGTGAAGTCTGGAGGGTGAAGCAGAAGAAGTAGAAGAAGGAGAAGGAGAAGGTGAAGTCAGGAGGGTGAATCAGAAGAAGTAGAAGAAGGAGAAGGAGAAGGTGAAGTCAGGAGGGTGAATCAGAAGAAGGAGAAGGAGAAGATGAAGTCTGGAGGGTGAATCAGAAGAATCAGAAGAAGGAGAAGGAGAAGGTGAAGTCTGGAGGGTGAATCAGAAGAAGCAGAAGAAAGAGAAGGAGAAGGTGAAGTCTGGAGGGTGAAGCAGAAGAAACAGAAGAAGGAGAAGGAGAAGGTGAAGACTGGAGGGTGAATCAGAAGAAGTAGAAGAAGGAGAAGGAGAAGGTGAAGTCTGGAGGGTGAATCAGAAGAAGTAGAAAAAGGAGAAGGAGAAGGTGAAGTCTGGAGGGTGAATCAGAAGAAGCAGAAGAAGGAGAAGGAGCAGGTGAAGTCTGGAGGGTGAATCAGAAGAAGCAGAAGAAGGAGAAGGAGAAGATGAAGTCTGGAGGGTGAATCAGAAGAAGTAAAAGAAGGAGAAGGAGAAGGTGAGGTCTGGAGGGTGAATCAGAAGAAGCAGAAGAAGGAGAAGGAGAAGGTGAAGTCTGGAGGGTGAATCAGAAGAAGCAGAAGAAGGAGAAGGAGAAGGTGAAGTCTGGAGGGTGAATCAGAAGAAGCAGAAGAAGGAGAAGGAGAAGGTGAAGTCAGGAGGGTGAATCAGAAGAAGCAGAAGAAGGAGAAGGAGAAGGTGAAGTTAGGAGGGTGAATCAGAAGAAGCAGAAGAAGGAGAAGGAGCAGGTGATGTCAGGGGGATGAAGCAGAAGAAGTAGAAGAAGGAGAAGGAGAAGGTGAAGTCAGGACGGTGAAGCAGAAGAAGCAGAAGAAGGAGAAGGAGAAGGTGAAGTCTGGAGGGTGAATCAGAAGAAGTAGAAGAAGGAGAAGGAGAAGGTGAAGTCAGGAGGGTGAATCAGAAGAAGGAGAAGGAGAAGATGAAGTCTGGAGGGTGAATCAGAAGAATCAGAAGAAGGAGAAGGAGAAGGTGAAGTCTGGAGGGTGAATCAGAAGAAGCAGAAGAAAGAGAAGGAGAAGGTGAAGTCTGGAGGGTGAAGCAGAAGAAACAGAAGAAGGAGAAGGAGAAGGTGAAGACTGGAGGGTGAATCAGAAGAAGTAG
This sequence comes from Somniosus microcephalus, assembly GCF_052327205.1. Taxonomy (NCBI): domain Eukaryota; kingdom Metazoa; phylum Chordata; class Chondrichthyes; order Squaliformes; family Somniosidae; genus Somniosus; species Somniosus microcephalus. The sequence goes on along the minus strand of NW_028225830.1, from coordinate 39,753 downwards.
AAGAAGGAGAAGGAGAAGGTGAAGTCTGGAGGGTGAATCAGAAGAAGTAGAAAAAGGAGAAGGAGAAGGTGAAGTCTGGAGGGTGAATCAGAAGAAGCAGAAGAAGGAGAAGGAGCAGGTGAAGTCTGGAGGGTGAATCAGAAGAAGCAGAAGAAGGAGAAGGAGAAGATGAAGTCTGGAGGGTGAATCAGAAGAAGTAAAAGAAGGAGAAGGAGAAGGTGAGGTCTGGAGGGTGAATCAGAAGAAGCAGAAGAAGGAGAAGGAGAAGGTGAAGTCTGGAGGGTGAATCAGAAGAAGCAGAAGAAGGAGAAGGAGAAGGTGAAGTCTGGAGGGTGAATCAGAAGAAGCAGAAGAAGGAGAAGGAGAAGGTGAAGTCAGGAGGGTGAATCAGAAGAAGCAGAAGAAGGAGAAGGAGAAGGTGAAGTTAGGAGGGTGAATCAGAAGAAGCAGAAGAAGGAGAAGGAGCAGGTGATGTCAGGGGGATGAAGCAGAAGAAGTAGAAGAAGGAGAAGGAGAAGGTGAAGTCAGGACGGTGAAGCAGAAGAAGCAGAAGAAGGAGAAGGAGAAGGTGAAGTCTGGAGGGTGAATCAGAAGAAGTAGAGAAGGAGAAGGAGAAGGTCAAGTCTGGAGGGTGAATCAGAAGAAGTAGAATAAGGAGAAGGAGAAGGTGAAGTCTGGAGGGTGAAGCAGAAGAAGTAGAAGAAGGAGAAGGAGAAGGTGAAGTCTGGAGGGTGAATCAGAAGAAGCAGAAGAAGGAGAAGGAGAAGGTGAAGTCTGGAGGGTGAATCAGAAGAAGTAGAAGAAGGAGAAGGAGAAGGTGAAGTCTGGAGGGTGAAGCAGAAGAAGTAGAAGAAGGAGAAGGAGAAGGTGAAGTCAGGAGGGTGAATCAGAAGAAGTAGAAGAAGGAGAAGGAGAAGGTGAAGTCAGGAGGGTGAATCAGAAGAAGCAGAAGAAGGAGAAGGAGAAGGTGAAGTCTGGAGGGTGAATCAGAAGAATCAGAAGAAGGAGAAGGAGAAGGTGAAGTCTGGAGGGTGAATCAGAAGAAGCAGAGGAAGGAGAAGGAGAAGGTGAAGTCTGGAGGGTGAATCAGAAGAAGCAGAATAAGGAGAAGGAGAAGGTGAAGTCTGGAGGGTGAATCAGAAGAAGCAGAATAAGGAGAAGGAGAAGGTGAAGTCTGGAGGGTGAATCAGAAGAAGCAGAAGAAGGAGAAGGAGAAGATGAAGTCTGGAGGGTGAATCAGAAGAAGTAGAAGAAGGAGAAGGAGAAGGTGAAGTCTGGAGGGTGAAGCAGAAGAAGTAGAAGAAGGAGAAGGAGAAGGTGAAGTCAGGAGGGTGAATCAGAAGAAGTAGAAGAAGAAGAAGGAGAAGGTGAAGTCAGGAGGGTGAATCAGATGAAGCAGAAGAAGGAGAAGGAGAAGGTGAAGTCTGGAGGGTGAATCAGAAGAATCAGAAGAAGGAGAAGTAGAAGGTGAAGTCTGGAGGGTGAATCAGAAGAAGCAGAAGAAAGAGAAGGAGAAGGTGAAGTCTGGAGGGTGAAGCAGAAGAAACAGAAGAAGGAGAAGGTGAAGACTGGAGGGTGAATCAGAAGAAGTAGAAGAAGGAGAAGGAGAAGGTGAAGTCTGGAGGGTGAATCAGAAGAAGTAGAAGAAGGAGAAGGAGAAGGTGAAGTCTGGGGGGTGAATCAGAAGAAGCAGAAGAAGGAGAAGGAGAAGGTGAAGTCTGGAGGGTGAATCAGAAGAAGCAGAAGAAGGAGAAGGAGAAGATGAAGTCTGGAGGGTGAATCAGAAGAAGTAGAAGAAGGAGAAGGAGAAGGTGAAGTCTGGAGGGTGAATCAGAAGTAGTAGAAGAAGGAGAAGGAGAAGGTGAAGTCTGGACGGTGAATCAGAAGAAACAGAAGAAGGAGAAGGTGAAGTCTGGAGGGTGAATCAGAAGAAGTAGAAGAAGGAGAAGGAGAAGGTGTAGTCTGGAGCGTGAATCAGAAGAAGTAGACGAAGGAGAAGGAGAAGGTGAAGTCTGGAGGGTGAATCAGAAGAAGCAGAAGAAGGAGAAGGAGAAGGTGAAGTCTGGAGGGTGAATCAGAAGAAGCAGAAGAAGTAGAAGGAGAAGGTGAAGTCTGGAGGGTGAAGCAGAAGAAGTAGAAGAAGGAGAAGGAGAAGGTGAAGTCAGGAGGGTGAATCAGAAGAAGTAGAATAAGGAGAAGGAGAAGGTGAAGTCAGGAGGGTGAATCAGAAGAAGCAGAAGAAGGAGAAGGAGAAGGTGAAGTCTGGAGGGTGAATCAGAAGAAGTAGAAGAAGGAGAAGGAGAAGGTGAAGTCTGGAAGGTGAAGCAGAAGAAGTAGAAGAAGGAGAAGGAGAAGGTGAAGTCAGGAGGGTGAATCAGAAGAAGTAGAAGAAGAAGAAGGAGAAGGTGAAGTCAGGAGGGTGAATCAGATGAAGCAGAAGAAGGAGAAGGAGAAGGTGAAGTCTGGAGGGTGAATCAGAAGAATCAGAAGAAGGAGAAGGAGAAGGTGAAGTCTGGAGGGAGAAGCAGAAGAAGTAGAAGAAGGAGAAGGAGAAGGTGAAGTCTGGAGGGAGAAGCAGAAGAAGCAGAAGAAGGAGAAGGAGAAGGTGAAGTCTGGAGGGTGAATCAGAAGAAGTAGAAGAAGGAGAAGGAGAAGGTGAAGTCTGGAGGGTGAATCAGAAGAAGCAGAAGAAGGAGAAGGAGAAGGTGAAGTCTGGAGGGTGAAGCAGAAGAAGTAGAAGAAGGAGAAGGAGAAGGTGAAGTCAGGAGGATGAATCAGAAGAAGTAGAAGAAGGAGAAGGAGAAGGTGAAGTCAGGAGGGTGAATCAGAAGAAGCAGAAGAAGGAGAAGGAGAAGGTGAAGTCTGGAGGGTGAATCAGAAGAATCAGAAGAAGGAGAAGGAGAAGGTGAAGTCTGGAGGGTGAATCAGAAGAAGCAGAAGAAAGAGAAGGAGAAGGTGAAGTCTGGAGGGTGAATCAGAAGAAGTAGAAGAAGGAGAAGGAGAAGGTGAAGTCTGGAGGGTGAATCAGAAAAAGCAGAAGAAGGAGAAGGAGAAGGTGAAGTCTGGAGGGTGAATCAGAAGAAGCAGAAGAAGGAGAAGGAGAAGGTGAAGTCTGGAGGGTGAATCGGAAGAAGCAGAAGAAGGAGAAGGAGAAGGTGAAGTCTGGAGGGTGAATCAGAAGAATCAGAATAAGGAGAAGGAGAAGGTGAAGTCTGGAGGGTGAATCAGAAGAAGCAGAAAAAGGAGAAGGAGAAGGTGAAGTCTGAAGGGTGAATCAGAAGAAGTAGAAGAAGGAGAAGGAGAAGGTGAAGTCTGGAGGGTGAAGCAGAAGAAGTAGAAGAAGGAGAAGGAGAAGGTGAAGTCAGGAGGGTGAATCAGAAGAAGTAGAAGAAGGAGAAGGAGAAGGTGAAGTCAGGAGGGTGAATCAGAAGAAGCAGAAGAAGGAGAAGGAGAAGGTGAAGTCTGGAGGGTGAATCAGAAGAATCAGAAGAAGGAGAAGGAGAAGGTGAAGTCTGGAGGGTGAATCAGAAGAAGCAGAAGAAAGAGAAGGAGAAGGTGAAGTCTGGAGGGTGAAGCAGAAGAAATAGAAGAAGGAGAAGGAGAAGGTGAAGACTGGAGGGTGAATCAGAAGAAGTAGAAGAAGGAGAAGGAGAAGGTGAAGTCTGGAGGGTGAATCAGAAGAAGTAGAAGAAGGAGAAGGAGAAGGTGAAGTCTGGAGGGTGAATCAGAAGAAGCAGAAGAAGGAGAAGGAGAAGGTGAAGTCTGGAGGGTGAATCAGAAGAAGCAGAAGAAGGAGAAGGAGAAGATGAAGTCTGGAGGGTGAATCAGAAGAAGTAGAAGAAGGAGAAGGAGAAGGTGAGGTCTGGAGGGTGAATCAGAAGAAGCAGAAGAAGGAGAAGGAGAAGGTGAAGTCTGGAGGGTGAATCAGAAGAAGCAGAAGAAGGAGAAGGAGAAGGTGAAGTCTGGAGGGTGAATCAGAAGAAGCAGAAGAAGGAGAAGGAGAAGGTGAAGTTAGGAGGGTGAATCAGAAGAAGCAGAAGAAGGAGAAGGAGCAGGTGATGTCAGGGGGATGAAGCAGAAGAAGTAGAAGAAGGAGAAGGAGAAGGTGAAGTCAGGACGGTGAAGCAGAAGAAGCAGAAGAAGGAGAAGGAGAAGGTGAAGTCTGGAGGGTGAATCAGAAGAAGTAGATGAAGGAGAAGGAGAAGGTCAAGTCTGGAGGGTGAATCAGAAGAAGTAGAATAAGGAGAAGGAGAAGGTGAAGTCTGGAGGGTGAAGCAGAAGAAGTAGAAGAAGGAGAAGGAGAACGTGAAGTCAGGAGGGTGAATCAGAAGAAATAGAAGAAGGAGAAGGAGAAGGTGAAGTCAGGAGGGTGAATCAGAAGAAGCAGAAGAAGGAGAAGGAGAAGGTGAAGTCTGGAGGGTGAATCAGAAGAAGCAGAAGAAGGAGAAGGAGAAGATGACGTCTGGAGGGTGAATCAGAAGAAGTAGAAGAAGGAGAAGGAGAAGGTGAGGTCTGGAGGGTGAATCAGAAGAAGCAGAAGAAGGAGAAGGAGAAGGTGAAGTCTGGAGGGTGAATCAGAAGAAGCAGAAGAAGGAGAAGGAGAAGGTGAAGTCAGGAGGGTGAATCAGAAGAAGCAGAAGAAGGAGAAGGAGAAGGTGAAGTTAGGAGGGTGAATCAGAAGAAGCAGAAGAAGGAGAAGGAGCAGGTGATGTCAGGGGGATGAAGCAGAAGAAGTAGAAGAAGGAGAAGGAGAAGGTGAAGTCAGGACGGTGAAGCAGAAGAAGCAGAAGAAGGAGAAGGAGAAGGTGAAGTCTGGAGGGTGAATCAGAAGAAGTAGAAGAAGGCGAAGGAGAAGGTCAAGTCTGGAGGGTGAATCAGAAGAAGTAGAATAAGGAGAAGGAGAAGGTGAAGTCTGGAGGGTGAAGCAGAAGAAGTAGAAGAAGGAGAAGGAGAAGGTGAAGTCAGGAGGGTGAATCAGAAGAAGTAGAAGAAGGAGAAGGAGAAGGTGAAGTCAGGAGGGTGAATCAGAAGAAGCAGAAGAAGGAGAAGGAGAAGGTGAAGTCTGGAGGGTGAATCAGAAGAATCAGAAGAAGGAGAAGGAGAAGGTGAAGTCTGGAGGGTGAATCAGAAGAAGCAGAAGAAAGAGAAGGAGAAGGTGAAGTCTGGAGGGTGAATCAGAAGAAGTAGAAGAAGGAGAAGGAGAAGGTGAAGTCTGGAGGGTGAATCAGAAGAAGCAGAAGAAGGAGAAGGAGAAGATGAAGTCTGGAGGGTGAATCAGAAGAAGTAGAAGAAGGAGAAGGAGAAGGTGAAGTCTGGAGGGTGAAGCAGAAGAAGTAGAAGAAGGAGAAGGAGAAGGTGAAGTCAGGAGGGTGAATCAGAAGAAGTAGAAGAAGAAGAAGGAGAAGGTGAAGTCAGGAGGGTGAATCAGATGAAGCAGAAGAAGGAGAAGGAGAAGGTGAAGTCTGGAGGGTGAATCAGAAGAATCAGAAGAAGGAGAAGTAGAAGGTGAAGTCTGGAGGGTGAATCAGAAGAAGCAGTAGAAAGAGAAGGAGAAGGTGAAGTCTGGAGGGTGAAGCAGAAGAAACAGAAGAAGGAGAAGGTGAAGACTGGAGGGTGAATCAGAAGAAGTAGAAGAAGGAGAAGGAGAAGGTGAAGTCTGGAGGGTGAATCAGAAGAAGTAGAAGAAGGAGAAGGAGAAGGTGAAGTCTGGGGGGTGAATCAGAAGAAGCAGAAGAAGGAGAAGGAGAAGGTGAAGTCTGGAGGGTGAATCAGAAGAAGCAGAAGAAGGAGAAGGAGAAGATGAAGTCTGGAGGGTGAATCAGAAGAAGTAGAAGAAGGAGAAGGAGAAGGTGAAGTCTGGAGGGTGAATCAGAAGTAGTAGAAGAAGGAGAAGGAGAAGGTGAAGTCTGGACGGTGAATCAGAAGAAACAGAAGAAGGAGAAGGTGAAGTCTGGAGGGTGAATCAGAAGAAGTAGAAGAAGGAGAAGGAGAAGGTGTAGTCTGGAGCGTGAATCAGAAGAAGTAGACGAAGGAGAAGGAGAAGGTGAAGTCTGGAGGGTGAATCAGAAGAAGCAGAAGAAGGAGAAGGAGAAGGTGAAGTCTGGAGGGTGAATCAGAAGAAGCAGAAGAAGTAGAAGGAGAAGGTGAAGTCTGGAGGGTGAAGCAGAAGAAGTAGAAGAAGGAGAAGGAGAAGGTGAAGTCAGGAGGGTGAATCAGAAGAAGTAGAATAAGGAGAAGGAGAAGGTGAAGTCAGGAGGGTGAATCAGAAGAAGCAGAAGAAGGAGAAGGAGAAGGTGAAGTCTGGAGGGTGAATCAGAAGAAGTAGAAGAAGGAGAAGGAGAAGGTGAAGTCTGGAAGGTGAAGCAGAAGAAGTAGAAGAAGGAGAAGGAGAAGGTGAAGTCAGGAGGGTGAATCAGAAGAAGTAGAAGAAGAAGAAGGAGAAGGTGAAGTCAGGAGGGTGAATCAGATGAAGCAGAAGAAGGAGAAGGAGAAGGTGAAGTCTGGAGGGTGAATCAGAAGAATCAGAAGAAGGAGAAGGAGAAGGTGAAGTCTGGAGGGAGAAGCAGAAGAAGTAGAAGAAGGAGAAGGAGAAGGTGAAGTCTGGAGGGAGAAGCAGAAGAAGCAGAAGAAGGAGAAGGAGAAGGTGAAGTCTGGAGGGTGAATCAGAAGAAGTAGAAGAAGGAGAAGGAGAAGGTGAAGTCTGGAGGGTGAATCAGAAGAAGCAGAAGAAGGAGAAGGAGAAGGTGAAGTCTGGAGGGTGAAGCAGAAGAAGTAGAAGAAGGAGAAGGAGAAGGTGAAGTCAGGAGGATGAATCAGAAGAAGTAGAAGAAGGAGAAGGAGAAGGTGAAGTCAGGAGGGTGAATCAGAAGAAGCAGAAGAAGGAGAAGGAGAAGGTGAAGTCTGGAGGGTGAATCAGAAGAATCAGAAGAAGGAGAAGGAGAAGGTGAAGTCTGGAGGGTGAATCAGAAGAAGCAGAAGAAAGAGAAGGAGAAGGTGAAGTCTGGAGGGTGAATCAGAAGAAGTAGAAGAAGGAGAAGGAGAAGGTGAAGTCTGGAGGGTGAATCAGAAAAAGCAGAAGAAGGAGAAGGAGAAGGTGAAGTCTGGAGGGTGAATCAGAAGAAGCAGAAGAAGGAGAAGGAGAAGGTGAAGTCTGGAGGGTGAATCGGAAGAAGCAGAAGAAGGAGAAGGAGAAGGTGAAGTCTGGAGGGTGAATCAGAAGAATCAGAATAAGGAGAAGGAGAAGGTGAAGTCTGGAGGGTGAATCAGAAGAAGCAGAAAAAGGAGAAGGAGAAGGTGAAGTCTGAAGGGTGAATCAGAAGAAGTAGAAGAAGGAGAAGGAGAAGGTGAAGTCTGGAGGGTGAAGCAGAAGAAGTAGAAGAAGGAGAAGGAGAAGGTGAAGTCAGGAGGGTGAATCAGAAGAAGTAGAAGAAGGAGAAGGAGAAGGTGAAGTCAGGAGGGTGAATCAGAAGAAGCAGAAGAAGGAGAAGGAGAAGGTGAAGTCTGGAGGGTGAATCAGAAGAATCAGAAGAAGGAGAAGGAGAAGGTGAAGTCTGGAGGGTGAATCAGAAGAAGCAGAAGAAAGAGAAGGAGAAGGTGAAGTCTGGAGGGTGAAGCAGAAGAAATAGAAGAAGGAGAAGGAGAAGGTGAAGACTGGAGGGTGAATCAGAAGAAGTAGAAGAAGGAGAAGGAGAAGGTGAAGTCTGGAGGGTGAATCAGAAGAAGTAGAAGAAGGAGAAGGAGAAGGTGAAGTCTGGAGGGTGAATCAGAAGAAGCAGAAGAAGGAGAAGGAGAAGGTGAAGTCTGGAGGGTGAATCAGAAGAAGCAGAAGAAGGAGAAGGAGAAGATGAAGTCTGGAGGGTGAATCAGAAGAAGTAGAAGAAGGAGAAGGAGAAGGTGAGGTCTGGAGGGTGAATCAGAAGAAGCAGAAGAAGGAGAAGGAGAAGGTGAAGTCTGGAGGGTGAATCAGAAGAAGCAGAAGAAGGAGAAGGAGAAGGTGAAGTCTGGAGGGTGAATCAGAAGAAGCAGAAGAAGGAGAAGGAGAAGGTGAAGTTAGGAGGGTGAATCAGAAGAAGCAGAAGAAGGAGAAGGAGCAGGTGATGTCAGGGGGATGAAGCAGAAGAAGTAGAAGAAGGAGAAGGAGAAGGTGAAGTCAGGACGGTGAAGCAGAAGAAGCAGAAGAAGGAGAAGGAGAAGGTGAAGTCTGGAGGGTGAATCAGAAGAAGTAGATGAAGGAGAAGGAGAAGGTCAAGTCTGGAGGGTGAATCAGAAGAAGTAGAATAAGGAGAAGGAGAAGGTGAAGTCTGGAGGGTGAAGCAGAAGAAGTAGAAGAAGGAAAAGGAGAACGTGAAGTCAGGAGGGTGAATCAGAAGAAATAGAAGAAGGAGAAGGAGAAGGTGAAGTCAGGAGGGTGAATCAGAAGAAGCAGAAGAAGGAGAAGGAGAAGGTGAAGTCTGGAGGGTGAATCAGAAGAAGCAGAAGAAGGAGAAGGAGAAGATGAAGTCTGGAGGGTGAATCAGAAGAAGTAGAAGAAGGAGAAGGAGAAGGTGAGGTCTGGAGGGTGAATCAGAAGAAGCAGAAGAAGGAGAAGGAGAAGGTGAAGTCTGGAGGGTGAATCAGAAGAAGCAGAAGAAGGAGAAGGAGAAGGTGAAGTCAGGAGGGTGAATCAGAAGAAGCAGAAGAAGGAGAAGGAGAAGGTGAAGTTAGGAGGGTGAATCAGAAGAAGCAGAAGAAGGAGAAGGAGCAGGTGATGTCAGGGGGATGAAGCAGAAGAAGTAGAAGAAGGAGAAGGAGAAGGTGAAGTCAGGACGGTGAAGCAGAAGAAGCAGAAGAAGGAGAAGGAGAAGGTGAAGTCTGGAGGGTGAATCAGAAGAAGTAGAAGAAGGCGAAGGAGAAGGTCAAGTCTGGAGGGTGAATCAGAAGAAGTAGAATAAGGAGAAGGAGAAGGTGAAGTCTGGAGGGTGAAGCAGAAGAAGTAGAAGAAGGAGAAGGAGAAGGTGAAGTCAGGAGGGTGAATCAGAAGAAGTAGAAGAAGGAGAAGGAGAAGGTGAAGTCAGGAGGGTGAATCAGAAGAAGCAGAAGAAGGAGAAGGAGAAGGTGAAGTCTGGAGGGTGAATCAGAAGAATCAGAAGAAGGAGAAGGAGAAGGTGAAGTCTGGAGGGTGAATCAGAAGAAGCAGAAGAAAGAGAAGGAGAAGGTGAAGTCTGGAGGGTGAATCAGAAGAAGTAGAAGAAGGAGAAGGAGAAGGTGAAGTCTGGAGTGTGAATCAGAAGAAGCAGAAGAAGGAGAAGGAGAAGGTGAAGTCTAGAGGGTGAATCAGAAGAAGCAGAATAAGGAGAAGGAGAAGGTGAAGTCTGGAGGGTGAATCAGAAGAAGCAGAAGAAGGAGAAGGAGAAGGTGAAGTCTGGAGGGTGAATCAGAAGAAGTAGAAGAAGGAGAAGGAGAAGGTGAAGTCTGGAGGGTGAAGCAGAAGAAGTAGAAGAAGGAGAAGGAGAAGGTGAAGTCAGGAGGGTGAATCAGAAGAAGTAGAAGAAGGAGAAGGAGAAGGTGAAGTCAGGAGGGTGAATCAGAAGAAGCAGAAGAAGGAGAAGGAGAAGGTGAAGTCTGGAGGGTGAATCAGAAGAATCAGAAGAAGGAGAAGGAGAAGGTGAAGTCTGGAGGGTGAATCAGAAGAAGCAGAGGAAGGAGAAGGAGAAGGTGAAGTCTGGAGGGTGAATCAGAAGAAGCAGTATAAGGAGAAGGAGAAGGTGAAGTCTGGAGGGTGAATCAGAAGAAGCAAAATAAGGAGAAGGAGAAGGTGAAGTCTGGAGGGTGAATCAGAAGAAGCAGAAGAAGGAGAAGGAGAAGATGAAGTCTGGAGGGTGAATCAGAAGAAGTAGAAGAAGGAGAAGGAGAAGGTGAAGTCTGGAGGGTGAAGCAGAAGAAGTAGAAGAAGGAGAAGGAGAAGGTGAAGTCAGGAGGGTGAATCAGAAGAAGTAGAAGAAGAAGAAGGAGAAGGTGAAGTCAGGAGGGTGAATCAGATGAAGGAGAAGGTGAAGTCTGGAGGGTGAATCAGAAGAATCAGAAGAAGGAGAAGTAGAAGGTGAAGTCTGGAGGGTGAATCAGAAGAAGCAGAAGAAAGAGAAGGAGAAGGTGAAGTCTGGAGGGTGAAGCAGAAGAAACAGAAGAAGGAGAAGGTGAAGACTGGAGGGTGAATCAGAAGAAGTAGAAGAAGGAGAAAGAGAAGGTGAAGTCTGGAGGGTGAATCAGAAGAAGTAGAAGAAGGAGAAGGAGAAGGTGAAGTCTGGGGGGTGAATCAGAAGAAGCAGAAGAAGGAGAAGGAGAAGGTGAAGTCTGGAGGGTGAATCAGAAGAAGCAGAAGAAGGAGAAGGAGAAGATGAAGTCTGGAGGGTGAATCAGAAGAAGTAGAAGAAGGAGAAGGAGAAGGTGAAGTCTGGAGGGTGAATCAGAAGTAGTAGAAGAAGGAGAAGGAGAAGGTGAAGTCTGGACGGTGAATCAGAAGAAACAGAAGAAGGAGAAGGAGAAGGTGAAGTCTGGAGGGTGAATCAGAAGAAGTAGAAGAAGGAGAAGGAGAAGGTGTAGTCTGGAGGGTGAATCAGAAGAAGTAGACGAAGGAGAAGGAGAAGGTGAAGTCTGGAGGGTGAATCAGAAGAAGCAGAAGAAGGAGAAGGAGAAGGTGAAGTCTGGAGGGTGAATCAGAAGAAGCAGATGAAGGAGAAGGAGAAGGTGAAGTCTGGAGGGTGAATCAGAAGAAGCAGAATAAGGAGAAGGAGAAGGTGAAGTCTGGAGGGTGAATCAGAAGAAGCAGAAAAAGGAGAAGGAGAAGGTGAAGTCTGAAGGGTGAATCAGAAGAAGTAGAAGAAGGAGAAGGAGAAGGTGAAGTCTGGAGGGTGAAGCAGAAGAAGTAGAAGAAGGAGAAGGAGAAGATGAAGTCAGGAGGGTGAATCATAAGAAGCAGAAGAAGGAGAAGGAGAAGGTGAAGTCTGGAGGGTGAATCAGAAGAATCAGAAGAAGGAGAAGGAGAAGGTGAAGTCTGGAGGGTGAATCAGAAGAAGCAGAAGAAGGAGAAGGAGAAGGTGAAGTCTGGAGGGAGAAGCAGAAGAAGTAGAAGAAGGAGAAGGAGAAGGTGAAGTCTGGAGGGTGAATCAGAAGAAGTAGAAGAAGGAGAAGGAGAAGGTGAAGTCTGGAGGGTGAATCAGAAGAAGCAGAAGAAGGAGAAGGAGAAGGTGAAGTCTGGAGGGTGAATCAGAAGAAGCAGAAGAAGGAGAAGGAGAAGGTGAAGTCTGGAGGGTGAAACAGAAGAAGCAGAATAAGGAGAAGGAGAAGGTGAAGTCAGGAGGGTGAATCAGAAGAAGCAGAAGAAGGAGAAGGAGAAGGTGAAGTAAGGAGGGTGAATCAGAAGAAGCAGAAGAAGGAGAAGGAGAAGGTGAAGTCTGGAGTGTGAAGCAGAAGAAGCAAAAGAAGGAGAAGGAGAAGGTGAAGTCTGGAGGGTGAATCAGAAGAAGTAGAAGAAGGAGAAGGAGAAGGTGAAGTCTGGAGGGTGAAGCAGAAGAAGTAGAAGAAGGAGAAGGAGAAGGTGAAGTCAGGAGGGTGAATCAGAAGAAGTAGAAGAAGGAGAAGGAGAAGGTGAAGTCAGGAGGGTGAATCAGAAGAAGCAGAAGAAGGAGAAGGAGAAGGTGAAGTCTGGAGGGTGAATCAGAAGAATCAGAAGAAGGAGAAGGAGAACTTGAAGTCTGGAGGGTGAATCAGAAGAAGCAGAAGAAAGAGAAGGAGAAGGTGAAGTCTGGAGGGTGAATCAGAAGAAGTAGAAGAAGGAGAAGGAGAAGGTGAAGTCAGGAGGGTGAATCAGAAGAAGCAGAAGAAGGAGAAGGAGAAGGTGAAGTCTGGAGGGTGAATCAGAAGAATCAGAAGAAGGAGAAGGAGAACTTGAAGTCTGGAGGGTGAATCAGAAGAAGCAGAAGAAAGAGAAGGAGAAGGTGAAGTCTGGAGGGTGAATCAGAAGAAGCAGAAGAAGGAGAAGGAGAAGGTGAAGTCTGGAGGGAGAAGCAGAAGAAGTAGAAGAAGGAGAAGGAGAAGGTGAAGTCTGGAGGGTGAATCAGAAGAAGTAGAAGAAGGAGAAGGAGAAGGTGAAGTCTGGAGGGTGAATCAGAAGAAGTAGAAGAAGGAGAAGGAGAAGGTGAAGTCTGGAGGGTGAAGCAGAAGAAGTAGAAGAAGGAGAAGGAGAAGGTGAAGTCAGGAGGGTGAATCAGAAGAAGTAGAAGAAGGAGAAGGAGAAGGTGAAGTCAGGAGGGTGAATCAGAAGAAGCAGAAGAAGGAGAAGGAGAAGGTGAAGTCAGGAGGGTGAATCAGAAGAATCAGAAGAAGGAGAAGGAGAAGGTGAAGTCTGGAGGGTGAATCAGAAGAAGCAGAAGAAAGAGAAGGAGAAGGTGAAGTCTGGAGGGTGAATCAGAAGAAGCAGAAGAAGGAGAAGGAGAAGGTGAAGTCTGGAGGGAGAAGCAGAAGAAGTAGAAGAAGGAGAAGGAGAAGGTGAAGTCTGGAGGGTGAATCAGAAGAAGTAGAAGAAGGAGAAGGAGAAGGTGAAGTCTGGAGGGTGAATCAGAAGAAGTAGAAGAAGGAGAAGGAGAAGGTGAAGTCTGGAGGGTGAATCAGAAGAAACAGAAGAAGGAGAAGGAGAAGGTGAAGTCTGGAGGGTGAATCAGAAGAAGTAGAAGAAGGAGAAGGAGAAGGTGTAGTCTGGAGGGTGAATCAGAAGAAGTAGACGAAGGAGAAGGAGAAGGTGAAGTCTGGAGGGTGAACCAGAAGAAGCAGAAGAAGGAGAAGGAGAAGGTGATGTCTGGAGGGTGAATCAGAAGAAGTAGAAGAAGGAGAAGGAGAAGGTGAAGTCTGGAGGGTGAATCAGAAGAAGCAGAAGAAGGAGAAGGAGAAGGTGAAGTCTGGAGGGTGAATCAGAAGAAGCAGAAGAAGGAGAAGGAGAAGATGAAGTCTGGAGGGTGAAACAGAAGAAGCAGAATAAGGAGAAGGAGAAGGTGAAGTCAGGAGGGTGTATCAGAAGAAGCAGAAGAAGGAGAAGGCGAAGGTGAAGTAAGGAGGGTGAATCAGAAGAAGCAGAAGAAGGAGAAGGAGAAGGTGAAGTCTGGAGTGTGAAGCAGAAGAATCAAAAGAAGGAGAAGGAGAAGGTGAAGTCTGGAGGGTGAATCAGAAGAAGCAGAAGAAGGAGAAGGAGAAGGTGAAGTCTGGAGGGTGAAGCAGAAGAAGTAGAAGAAGGAGAAGGAGAAGGTGAAGTCAGGAGGGTGAATCAGAAGAAGTAGAAGAAGGAGAAGGAGAAGGTGAAGTCAGGAGGGTGAATCAGAAGAAGCAGAAGAAGGAGAAGGAGAAGGTGAAGTCTGGACGGTGAATCAGAAGAATCAGAAGAAGGAGAAGGAGAAGGTGAAGTCTGGAGGGTGAATCAGAAGAAGCAGAATAAAGAGAAGGAGAAGGTGAAGTCTGGAGGGTGAATCAGAAGAAGTAGAAGAAGGAGAAGGAGAAGGTGAAGTCTGGAGGGTGAATCAGAAAAAGCAGAAGAAGTAGAAGGAGAAGGTGAAGTCTGGAGGGTGAATCAGAAGAAGCAGAAGAAATAGAAGGAGAAGGTGAAGTCTGGAGGGTGAATCAGAAGAAGCAGAAGAAGGAGAAGGAGAAGGTGAAGTCTGGAGGGTGAATCAGAAGAAGCAGAATAAGGAGAAGGAGAAGGTGAAGTCTGGAGGGTGAATCAGAAGAAGCAGAAAAAGGAGAAGGAGAAGGTGAAGTCTGAAGGGTGAATCAGAAGAAGTAGAAGAAGGAGAAGGAGAAGGTGAAGTCTGGAGGGTGAAGCAGAAGAAGTAGAAGAAGGAGAAGGAGAAGGTGAAGTCAGGAGGGTGAATCAAAAGAAGTAGAAGAAGGAGAAGGAGAAGGTGAAGTCTGGAGGGTGAATCAGAAGAAGTAGAAGAAGGAGAAGGAGAAGGTGAAGTCTGGAGGGTGAAGCAGAAGAAGTAGAAGAAGGAGAAGGAGAAGGTGAAGTCAGGAGGGTGAATCAGAAGAAGTAGAAGAAGGAGAAGGAGAAGGTGAAGTCAGGAGGGTGAATCAGAAGAAGCAGAAGAAGGAGAAGGAGAAGGTGAAGTCTGGAGGGTGAATCAGAAGAATCAGAAGAAGGAGAAGGAGAAGGTGAAGTCTGGAGGGTGAATCAGAAGAAGCAGAAGAAAGAGAAGGAGAAGGTGAAGTCTGGAGGGTGAATCAGAAGAAGTAGAAGAAGGAGAAGGAGAAGGTGAAGTCTGGAGGGTGAATCAGAAAAAGCAGAAGAAGGAGAAGGAGACGGTGAAGTCTGGAGGGTGAATCAGAAGAAGCAGAAGAAGGAGAAGGAGAAGGTGAAGTCTGGAGGGTGAATCAGAAGAAGCAGAAGAAGGAGAAGGAGAAGGTGAAGTCTGGAGGGTGAATCAGAAGAAGCAGAATAAGGAGAAGGAGAAGGTGAAGTCTGGAGGGTGAATCAGAAGAAGCAGAAAAAGGAGAAGGAGAAGGTGAAGTCTGAAGGGTGAATCAGAAGAAGTAGAAGAAGGAGAAGGAGAAGGTGAAGTCTGGAGGGTGAAGCAGAAGAAGTAGAAGAAGGAGAAGGAGAAGGTGAAGTCAGGAGGGTGAATCAGAAGAAGTAGAAGAAGGAGAAGGAGAAGGTGAAGTCAGGAGGGTGAATCAGAAGAAGGAGAAGGAGAAGATGAAGTCTGGAGGGTGAATCAGAAGAATCAGAAGAAGGAGAAGGAGAAGGTGAAGTCTGGAGGGTGAATCAGAAGAAGCAGAAGAAAGAGAAGGAGAAGGTGAAGTCTGGAGGGTGAAGCAGAAGAAACAGAAGAAGGAGAAGGAGAAGGTGAAGACTGGAGGGTGAATCAGAAGAAGTAGAAGAAGGAGAAGGAGAAGGTGAAGTCTGGAGGGTGAATCAGAAGAAGTAGAAAAAGGAGAAGGAGAAGGTGAAGTCTGGAGGGTGAATCAGAAGAAGCAGAAGAAGGAGAAGGAGCAGGTGAAGTCTGGAGGGTGAATCAGAAGAAGCAGAAGAAGGAGAAGGAGAAGATGAAGTCTGGAGGGTGAATCAGAAGAAGTAAAAGAAGGAGAAGGAGAAGGTGAGGTCTGGAGGGTGAATCAGAAGAAGCAGAAGAAGGAGAAGGAGAAGGTGAAGTCTGGAGGGTGAATCAGAAGAAGCAGAAGAAGGAGAAGGAGAAGGTGAAGTCTGGAGGGTGAATCAGAAGAAGCAGAAGAAGGAGAAGGAGAAGGTGAAGTCAGGAGGGTGAATCAGAAGAAGCAGAAGAAGGAGAAGGAGAAGGTGAAGTTAGGAGGGTGAATCAGAAGAAGCAGAAGAAGGAGAAGGAGCAGGTGATGTCAGGGGGATGAAGCAGAAGAAGTAGAAGAAGGAGAAGGAGAAGGTGAAGTCAGGACGGTGAAGCAGAAGAAGCAGAAGAAGGAGAAGGAGAAGGTGAAGTCTGGAGGGTGAATCAGAAGAAGTAGAAGAAGGAGAAGGAGAAGGTGAAGTCAGGAGGGTGAATCAGAAGAAGGAGAAGGAGAAGATGAAGTCTGGAGGGTGAATCAGAAGAATCAGAAGAAGGAGAAGGAGAAGGTGAAGTCTGGAGGGTGAATCAGAAGAAGCAGAAGAAAGAGAAGGAGAAGGTGAAGTCTGGAGGGTGAAGCAGAAGAAACAGAAGAAGGAGAAGGAGAAGGTGAAGACTGGAGGGTGAATCAGAAGAAGTAGAAGAAGGAGAAGGAGAAGGTGAAGTCTGGAGGGTGAATCAGAAGAAGTAGAAAAAGGAGAAGGAGAAGGTGAAGTCTGGAGGGTGAATCAGAAGAAGCAGAAGAAGGAGAAGGAGCAGGTGAAGTCTGGAGGGTGAATCAGAAGAAGCAGAAGAAGGAGAAGGAGAAGATGAAGTCTGGAGGGTGAATCAGAAGAAGTAAAAGAAGGAGAAGGAGAAGGTGAGGTCTGGAGGGTGAATCAGAAGAAGCAGAAGAAGGAGAAGGAGAAGGTGAAGTCTGGAGGGTGAATCAGAAGAAGCAGAAGAAGGAGAAGGAGAAGGTGAAGTCTGGAGGGTGAATCAGAAGAAGCAGAAGAAGGAGAAGGAGAAGGTGAAGTCAGGAGGGTGAATCAGAAGAAGCAGAAGAAGGAGAAGGAGAAGGTGAAGTTAGGAGGGTGAATCAGAAGAAGCAGAAGAAGGAGAAGGAGCAGGTGATGTCAGGGGGATGAAGCAGAAGAAGTAGAAGAAGGAGAAGGAGAAGGTGAAGTCAGGACGGTGAAGCAGAAGAAGCAGAAGAAGGAGAAGGAGAAGGTGAAGTCTGGAGGGTGAATCAGAAGAAGTAGAGAAGGAGAAGGAGAAGGTCAAGTCTGGAGGGTGAATCAGAAGAAGTAGAATAAGGAGAAGGAGAAGGTGAAGTCTGGAGGGTGAAGCAGAAGAAGTAGAAGAAGGAGAAGGAGAAGGTGAAGTCTGGAGGGTGAATCAGAAGAAGCAGAAGAAGGAGAAGGAGAAGGTGAAGTCTGGAGGGTGAATCAGAAGAAGTAGAAGAAGGAGAAGGAGAAGGTGAAGTCTGGAGGGTGAAGCAGAAGAAGTAGAAGAAGGAGAAGGAGAAGGTGAAGTCAGGAGGGTGAATCAGAAGAAGTAGAAGAAGGAGAAGGAGAAGGTGAAGTCAGGAGGGTGAATCAGAAGAAGCAGAAGAAGGAGAAGGAGAAGGTGAAGTCTGGAGGGTGAATCAGAAGAATCAGAAGAAGGAGAAGGAGAAGGTGAAGTCTGGAGGGTGAATCAGAAGAAGCAGAGGAAGGAGAAGGAGAAGGTGAAGTCTGGAGGGTGAATCAGAAGAAGCAGAATAAGGAGAAGGAGAAGGTGAAGTCTGGAGGGTGAATCAGAAGAAGCAGAATAAGGAGAAGGAGAAGGTGAAGTCTGGAGGGTGAATCAGAAGAAGCAGAAGAAGGAGAAGGAGAAGATGAAGTCTGGAGGGTGAATCAGAAGAAGTAGAAGAAGGAGAAGGAGAAGGTGAAGTCTGGAGGGTGAAGCAGAAGAAGTAGAAGAAGGAGAAGGAGAAGGTGAAGTCAGGAGGGTGAATCAGAAGAAGTAGAAGAAGAAGAAGGAGAAGGTGAAGTCAGGAGGGTGAATCAGATGAAGCAGAAGAAGGAGAAGGAGAAGGTGAAGTCTGGAGGGTGAATCAGAAGAATCAGAAGAAGGAGAAGTAGAAGGTGAAGTCTGGAGGGTGAATCAGAAGAAGCAGAAGAAAGAGAAGGAGAAGGTGAAGTCTGGAGGGTGAAGCAGAAGAAACAGAAGAAGGAGAAGGTGAAGACTGGAGGGTGAATCAGAAGAAGTAGAAGAAGGAGAAGGAGAAGGTGAAGTCTGGAGGGTGAATCAGAAGAAGTAGAAGAAGGAGAAGGAGAAGGTGAAGTCTGGGGGGTGAATCAGAAGAAGCAGAAGAAGGAGAAGGAGAAGGTGAAGTCTGGAGGGTGAATCAGAAGAAGCAGAAGAAGGAGAAGGAGAAGATGAAGTCTGGAGGGTGAATCAGAAGAAGTAGAAGAAGGAGAAGGAGAAGGTGAAGTCTGGAGGGTGAATCAGAAGTAGTAGAAGAAGGAGAAGGAGAAGGTGAAGTCTGGACGGTGAATCAGAAGAAACAGAAGAAGGAGAAGGTGAAGTCTAGAGGGTGAATCAGAAGAAGTAGAAGAAGGAGAAGGAGAAGGTGTAGTCTGGAGCGTGAATCAGAAGAAGTAGACGAAGGAGAAGGAGAAGGTGAAGTCTGGAGGGTGAATCAGAAGAAGCAGAAGAAGGAGAAGGAGAAGGTGAAGTCTGGAGGGTGAATCAGAAGAAGCAGAAGAAGTAGAAGGAGAAGGTGAAGTCTGGAGGGTGAAGCAGAAGAAGTAGAAGAAGGAGAAGGAGAAGGTGAAGTCAGGAGGGTGAATCAGAAGAAGTAGAATAAGGAGAAGGAGAAGGTGAAGTCAGGAGGGTGAATCAGAAGAAGCAGAAGAAGGAGAAGGAGAAGGTGAAGTCTGGAGGGTGAATCAGAAGAAGTAGAAGAAGGAGAAGGAGAAGGTGAAGTCTGGAAGGTGAAGCAGAAGAAGTAGAAGAAGGAGAAGGAGAAGGTGAAGTCAGGAGGGTGAATCAGAAGAAGTAGAAGAAGAAGAAGGAGAAGGTGAAGTCAGGAGGGTGAATCAGATGAAGCAGAAGAAGGAGAAGGAGAAGGTGAAGTCTGGAGGGTGAATCAGAAGAATCAGAAGAAGGAGAAGGAGAAGGTGAAGTCTGGAGGGAGAAGCAGAAGAAGTAGAAGAAGGAGAAGGAGAAGGTGAAGTCTGGAGGGAGAAGCAGAAGAAGCAGAAGAAGGAGAAGGAGAAGGTGAAGTCTGGAGGGTGAATCAGAAGAAGTAGAAGAAGGAGAAGGAGAAGGTGAAGTCTGGAGGGTGAATCAGAAGAAGCAGAAGAAGGAGAAGGAGAAGGTGAAGTCTGGAGGGTGAAGCAGAAGAAGTAGAAGAAGGAGAAGGAGAAGGTGAAGTCAGGAGGATGAATCAGAAGAAGTAGAAGAAGGAGAAGGAGAAGGTGAAGTCAGGAGGGTGAATCAGAAGAAGCAGAAGAAGGAGAAGGAGAAGGTGAAGTCTGGAGGGTGAATCAGAAGAATCAGAAGAAGGAGAAGGAGAAGGTGAAGTCTGGAGGGTGAATCAGAAGAAGCAGAAGAAAGAGAAGGAGAAGGTGAAGTCTGGAGGGTGAATCAGAAGAAGTAGAAGAAGGAGAAGGAGAAGGTGAAGTCTGGAGGGTGAATCAGAAAAAGCAGAAGAAGGAGAAGGAGAAGGTGAAGTCTGGAGGGTGAATCAGAAGAAGCAGAAGAAGGAGAAGGAGAAGGTGAAGTCTGGAGGGTGAATCGGAAGAAGCAGAAGAAGGAGAAGGAGAAGGTGAAGTCTGGAGGGTGAATCAGAAGAATCAGAATAAGGAGAAGGAGAAGGTGAAGTCTGGAGGGTGAATCAGAAGAAGCAGAAAAAGGAGAAGGAGAAGGTGAAGTCTGAAGGGTGAATCAGAAGAAGTAGAAGAAGGAGAAGGAGAAGGTGAAGTCTGGAGGGTGAAGCAGAAGAAGTAGAAGAAGGAGAAGGAGAAGGTGAAGTCAGGAGGGTGAATCAGAAGAAGTAGAAGAAGGAGAAGGAGAAGGTGAAGTCAGGAGGGTGAATCAGAAGAAGCAGAAGAAGGAGAAGGAGAAGGTGAAGTCTGGAGGGTGAATCAGAAGAATCAGAAGAAGGAGAAGGAGAAGGTGAAGTCTGGAGGGTGAATCAGAAGAAGCAGAAGAAAGAGAAGGAGAAGGTGAAGTCTGCAGGGTGAAGCAGAAGAAATAGAAGAAGGAGAAGGAGAAGGTGAAGACTGGAGGGTGAATCAGAAGAAGTAGAAGAAGGAGAAGGAGAAGGTGAAGTCTGGAGGGTGAATCAGAAGAAGTAGAAGAAGGAGAAGGAGAAGGTGAAGTCTGGAGGGTGAATCAGAAGAAGCAGAAGAAGGAGAAGGAGAAGGTGAAGTCTGGAGGGTGAATCAGAAGAAGCAGAAGAAGGAGAAGGAGAAGATGAAGTCTGGAGGGTGAATCAGAAGAAGTAGAAGAAGGAGAAGGAGAAGGTGAGGTCTGGAGGGTGAATCAGAAGAAGCAGAAGAAGGAGAAGGAGAAGGTGAAGTCTGGAGGGTGAATCAGAAGAAGCAGAAGAAGGAGAAGGAGAAGGTGAAGTCTGGAGGGTGAATCAGAAGAAGCAGAAGAAGGAGAAGGAGAAGGTGAAGTTAGGAGGGTGAATCAGAAGAAGCAGAAGAAGGAGAAGGAGCAGGTGATGTCAGGGGGATGAAGCAGAAGAAGTAGAAGAAGGAGAAGGAGAAGGTGAAGTCAGGACGGTGAAGCAGAAGAAGCAGAAGAAGGAGAAGGAGAAGGTGAAGTCTGGAGGGTGAATCAGAAGAAGTAGATGAAGGAGAAGGAGAAGGTCAAGTCTGGAGGGTGAATCAGAAGAAGTAGAATAAGGAGAAGGAGAAGGTGAAGTCTGGAGGGTGAAGCAGAAGAAGTAGAAGAAGGAGAAGGAGAACGTGAAGTCAGGAGGGTGAATCAGAAGAAATAGAAGAAGGAGAAGGAGAAGGTGAAGTCAGGAGGGTGAATCAGAAGAAGCAGAAGAAGGAGAAGGAGAAGGTGAAGTCTGGAGGGTGAATCAGAAGAAGCAGAAGAAGGAGAAGGAGAAGATGAAGTCTGGAGGGTGAATCAGAAGAAGTAGAAGAAGGAGAAGGAGAAGGTGAGGTCTGGAGGGTGAATCAGAAGAAGCAGAAGAAGGAGAAGGAGAAGGTGAAGTCTGGAGGGTGAATCAGAAGAAGCAGAAGAAGGAGAAGGAGAAGGTGAAGTCAGGAGGGTGAATCAGAAGAAGCAGAAGAAGGAGAAGGAGAAGGTGAAGTTAGGAGGGTGAATCAGAAGAAGCAGAAGAAGGAGAAGGAGCAGGTGATGTCAGGGGGATGAAGCAGAAGAAGTAGAAGAAGGAGAAGGAGAAGGTGAAGTCAGGACGGTGAAGCAGAAGAAGCAGAAGAAGGAGAAGGAGAAGGTGAAGTCTGGAGGGTGAATCAGAAGAAGTAGAAGAAGGCGAAGGAGAAGGTCAAGTCTGGAGGGTGAATCAGAAGAAGTAGAATAAGGAGAAGGAGAAGGTGAAGTCTGGAGGGTGAAGCAGAAGAAGTAGAAGAAGGAGAAGGAGAAGGTGAAGTCAGGAGGGTGAATCAGAAGAAGTAGAAGAAGGAGAAGGAGAAGGTGAAGTCAGGAGGGTGAATCAGAAGAAGCAGAAGAAGGAGAAGGAGAAGGTGAAGTCTGGAGGGTGAATCAGAAGAATCAGAAGAAGGAGAAGGAGAAGGTGAAGTCTGGAGGGTGAATCAGAAGAAGCAGAAGAAAGAGAAGGAGAAGGTGAAGTCTGGAGGGTGAATCAGAAGAAGTAGAAGAAGGAGAAGGAGAAGGTGAAGTCTGGAGGGTGAATCAGAAGAAGCAGAAGAAGGAGAAGGAGAAGATGAAGTCTGGAGGGTGAATCAGAAGAAGTAGAAGAAGGAGAAGGAGAAGGTGAAGTCTGGAGGGTGAAGCAGAAGAAGTAGAAGAAGGAGAAGGAGAAGGTGAAGTCAGGAGGGTGAATCAGAAGAAGTAGAAGAAGAAGAAGGAGAAGGTGAAGTCAGGAGGGTGAATCAGATGAAGCAGAAGAAGGAGAAGGAGAAGGTGAAGTCTGGAGGGTGAATCAGAAGAATCAGAAGAAGGAGAAGTAGAAGGTGAAGTCTGGAGGGTGAATCAGAAGAAGCAGAAGAAAGAGAAGGAGAAGGTGAAGTCTGGAGGGTGAAGCAGAAGAAACAGAAGAAGGAGAAGGTGAAGACTGGAGGGTGAATCAGAAGAAGTAGAAGAAGGAGAAGGAGAAGGTGAAGTCTGGAGGGTGAATCAGAAGAAGTAGAAGAAGGAGAAGGAGAAGGTGAAGTCTGGGGGGTGAATCAGAAGAAGCAGAAGAAGGAGAAGGAGAAGGTGAAGTCTGGAGGGTGAATCAGAAGAAGCAGAAGAAGGAGAAGGAGAAGATGAAGTCTGGAGGGTGAATCAGAAGAAGTAGAAGAAGGAGAAGGAGAAGGTGAAGTCTGGAGGGTGTATCAGAAGTAGTAGAAGAAGGAGAAGGAGAAGGTGAAGTCTGGACGGTGAATCAGAAGAAACAGAAGAAGGAGAAGGTGAAGTCTGGAGGGTGAATCAGAAGAAGTAGAAGAAGGAGAAGGAGAAGGTGTAGTCTGGAGCGTGAATCAGAAGAAGTAGACGAAGGAGAAGGAGAAGGTGAAGTCTGGAGGGTGAATCAGAAGAAGCAGAAGAAGGAGAAGGAGAAGGTGAAGTCTGGAGGGTGAATCAGAAGAAGCAGAAGAAGTAGAAGGAGAAGGTGAAGTCTGGAGGGTGAAGCAGAAGAAGTAGAAGAAGGAGAAGGAGAAGGTGAAGTCAGGAGGGTGAATCAGAAGAAGTAGAATAAGGAGAAGGAGAAGGTGAAGTCAGGAGGGTGAATCAGAAGAAGCAGAAGAAGGAGAAGGAGAAGGTGAAGTCTGGAGGGTGAATCAGAAGAAGTAGAAGAAGGAGAAGGAGAAGGTGAAGTCTGGAAGGTGAAGCAGAAGAAGTAGAAGAAGGAGAAGGAGAAGGTGAAGTCAGGAGGGTGAATCAGAAGAAGTAGAAGAAGAAGAAGGAGAAGGTGAAGTCAGGAGGGTGAATCAGATGAAGCAGAAGAAGGAGAAGGAGAAGGTGAAGTCTGGAGGGTGAATCAGAAGAATCAGAAGAAGGAGAAGGAGAAGGTGAAGTCTGGAGGGAGAAGCAGAAGAAGTAGAAGAAGGAGAAGGAGAAGGTGAAGTCTGGAGGGAGAAGCAGAAGAAGCAGAAGAAGGAGAAGGAGAAGGTGAAGTCTGGAGGGTGAATCAGAAGAAGTAGAAGAAGGAGAAGGAGAAGGTGAAGTCTGGAGGGTGAATCAGAAGAAGCAGAAGAAGGAGAAGGAGAAGGTGAAGTCTGGAGGGTGAAGCAGAAGAAGTAGAAGAAGGAGAAGGAGAAGGTGAAGTCAGGAGGATGAATCAGAAGAAGTAGAAGAAGGAGAAGGAGAAGGTGAAGTCAGGAGGGTGAATCAGAAGAAGCAGAAGAAGGAGAAGGAGAAGGTGAAGTCTGGAGGGTGAATCAGAAGAATCAGAAGAAGGAGAAGGAGAAGGTGAAGTCTGGAGGGTGAATCAGAAGAAGCAGAAGAAAGAGAAGGAGAAGGTGAAGTCTGGAGGGTGAATCAGAAGAAGTAGAAGAAGGAGAAGGAGAAGGTGAAGTCTGGAGGGTGAATCAGAAAAAGCAGAAGAAGGAGAAGGAGAAGGTGAAGTCTGGAGGGTGAATCAGAAGAAGCAGAAGAAGGAGAAGGAGAAGGTGAAGTCTGGAGGGTGAATCGGAAGAAGCAGAAGAAGGAGAAGGAGAAGGTGAAGTCTGGAGGGTGAATCAGAAGAATCAGAATAAGGAGAAGGAGAAGGTGAAGTCTGGAGGGTGAATCAGAAGAAGCAGAAAAAGGAGAAGGAGAAGGTGAAGTCTGAAGGGTGAATCAGAAGAAGTAGAAGAAGGAGAAGGAGAAGGTGAAGTCTGGAGGGTGAAGCAGAAGAAGTAGAAGAAGGAGAAGGAGAAGGTGAAGTCAGGAGGGTGAATCAGAAGAAGTAGAAGAAGGAGAAGGAGAAGGTGAAGTCAGGAGGGTGAATCAGAAGAAGCAGAAGAAGGAGAAGGAGAAGGTGAAGTCTGGAGGGTGAATCAGAAGAATCAGAAGAAGGAGAAGGAGAAGGTGAAGTCTGGAGGGTGAATCAGAAGAAGCAGAAGAAAGAGAAGGAGAAGGTGAAGTCTGGAGGGTGAAGCAGAAGAAATAGAAGAAGGAGAAGGAGAAGGTGAAGACTGGAGGGTGAATCAGAAGAAGTAGAAGAAGGAGAAGGAGAAGGTGAAGTCTGGAGGGTGAATCAGAAGAAGTAGAAGAAGGAGAAGGAGAAGGTGAAGTCTGGAGGGTGAATCAGAAGAAGCAGAAGAAGGAGAAGGAGAAGGTGAAGTCTGGAGGGTGAATCAGAAGAAGCAGAAGAAGGAGAAGGAGAAGATGAAGTCTGGAGGGTGAATCAGAAGAAGTAGAAGAAGGAGAAGGAGAAGGTGAGGTCTGGAGGGTGAATCAGAAGAAGCAGAAGAAGGAGAAGGAGAAGGTGAAGTCTGGAGGGTGAATCAGAAGAAGCAGAAGAAGGAGAAGGAGAAGGTGAAGTCTGGAGGGTGAATCAGAAGAAGCAGAAGAAGGAGAAGGAGAAGGTGAAGTTAGGAGGGTGAATCAGAAGAAGCAGAAGAAGGAGAAGGAGCAGGTGATGTCAGGGGGATGAAGCAGAAGAAGTAGAAGAAGGAGAAGGAGAAGGTGAAGTCAGGACGGTGAAGCAGAAGAAGCAGAAGAAGGAGAAGGAGAAGGTGAAGTCTGGAGGGTGAATCAGAAGAAGTAGATGAAGGAGAAGGAGAAGGTCAAGTCTGGAGGGTGAATCAGAAGAAGTAGAATAAGGAGAAGGAGAAGGTGAAGTCTGGAGGGTGAAGCAGAAGAAGTAGAAGAAGGAGAAGGAGAACGTGAAGTCAGGAGGGTGAATCAGAAGAAATAGAAGAAGGAGAAGGAGAAGGTGAAGTCAGGAGGGTGAATCAGAAGAAGCAGAAGAAGGAGAAGGAGAAGGTGAAGTCTGGAGGGTGAATCAGAAGAAGCAGAAGAAGGAGAAGGAGAAGATGAAGTCTGGAGGGTGAATCAGAAGAAGTAGAAGAAGGAGAAGGAGAAGGTGAGGTCTGGAGGGTGAATCAGAAGAAGCAGAAGAAGGAGAAGGAGAAGGTGAAGTCTGGAGGGTGAATCAGAAGAAGCAGAAGAAGGAGAAGGAGAAGGTGAAGTCAGGAGGGTGAATCAGAAGAAGCAGAAGAAGGAGAAGGAGAAGGTGAAGTTAGGAGGGTGAATCAGAAGAAGCAGAAGAAGGAGAAGGAGCAGGTGATGTCAGGGGGATGAAGCAGAAGAAGTAGAAGAAGGAGAAGGAGAAGGTGAAGTCAGGACGGTGAAGCAGAAGAAGCAGAAGAAGGAGAAGGAGAAGGTGAAGTCTGGAGGGTGAATCAGAAGAAGTAGAAGAAGGCGAAGGAGAAGGTCAAGTCTGGAGGGTGAATCAGAAGAAGTAGAATAAGGAGAAGGAGAAGGTGAAGTCTGGAGGGTGAAGCAGAAGAAGTAGAAGAAGGAGAAGGAGAAGGTGAAGTCAGGAGGGTGAATCAGAAGAAGTAGAAGAAGGAGAAGGAGAAGGTGAAGTCAGGAGGGTGAATCAGAAGAAGCAGAAGAAGGAGAAGGAGAAGGTGAAGTCTGGAGGGTGAATCAGAAGAATCAGAAGAAGGAGAAGGAGAAGGTGAAGTCTGGAGGGTGAATCAGAAGAAGCAGAAGAAAGAGAAGGAGAAGGTGAAGTCTGGAGGGTGAATCAGAAGAAGTAGAAGAAGGAGAAGGAGAAGGTGAAGTCTGGAGTGTGAATCAGAAGAAGCAGAAGAAGGAGAAGGAGAAGGTGAAGTCTAGAGGGTGAATCAGAAGAAGCAGAATAAGGAGAAGGAGAAGGTGAAGTCTGGAGGGTGAATCAGAAGAAGCAGAAGAAGGAGAAGGAGAAGGTGAAGTCTGGAGGGTGAATCAGAAGAAGTAGAAGAAGGAGAAGGAGAAGGTGAAGTCTGGAGGGTGAAGCAGAAGAAGTAGAAGAAGGAGAAGGAGAAGGTGAAGTCAGGAGGGTGAATCAGAAGAAGTAGAAGAAGGAGAAGGAGAAGGTGAAGTCAGGAGGGTGAATCAGAAGAAGCAGAAGAAGGAGAAGGAGAAGGTGAAGTCTGGAGGGTGAATCAGAAGAATCAGAAGAAGGAGAAGGAGAAGGTGAAGTCTGGAGGGTGAATCAGAAGAAGCAGAGGAAGGAGAAGGAGAAGGTGAAGTCTGGAGGGTGAATCAGAAGAAGCAGTATAAGGAGAAGGAGAAGGTGAAGTCTGGAGGGTGAATCAGAAGAAGCAGAATAAGGAGAAGGAGAAGGTGAAGTCTGGAGGGTGAATCAGAAGAAGCAGAAGAAGGAGAAGGAGAAGATGAAGTCTGGAGGGTGAATCAGAAGAAGTAGAAGAAGGAGAAGGAGAAGGTGAAGTCTGGAGGGTGAAGCAGAAGAAGTAGAAGAAGGAGAAGGAGAAGGTGAAGTCAGGAGGGTGAATCAGAAGAAGTAGAAGAAGAAGAAGGAGAAGGTGAAGTCAGGAGGGTGAATCAGATGAAGGAGAAGGTGAAGTCTGGAGGGTGAATCAGAAGAATCAGAAGAAGGAGAAGTAGAAGGTGAAGTCTGGAGGGTGAATCAGAAGAAGCAGAAGAAAGAGAAGGAGAAGGTGAAGTCTGGAGGGTGAAGCAGAAGAAACAGAAGAAGGAGAAGGTGAAGACTGGAGGGTGAATCAGAAGAAGTAGAAGAAGGAGAAAGAGAAGGTGAAGTCTGGAGGGTGAATCAGAAGAAGTAGAAGAAGGAGAAGGAGAAGGTGAAGTCTGGGGGGTGAATCAGAAGAAGCAGAAGAAGGAGAAGGAGAAGGTGAAGTCTGGAGGGTGAATCAGAAGAAGCAGAAGAAGGAGAAGGAGAAGATGAAGTCTGGAGGGTGAATCAGAAGAAGTAGAAGAAGGAGAAGGAGAAGGTGAAGTCTGGAGGGTGAATCAGAAGTAGTAGAAGAAGGAGAAGGAGAAGGTGAAGTCTGGACGGTGAATCAGAAGAAACAGAAGAAGGAGAAGGAGAAGGTGAAGTCTGGAGGGTGAATCAGAAGAAGTAGAAGAAGGAGAAGGAGAAGGTGTAGTCTGGAGGGTGAATCAGAAGAAGTAGACGAAGGAGAAGGAGAAGGTGAAGTCTGGAGGGTGAATCAGAAGAAGCAGAAGAAGGAGAAGGAGAAGGTGAAGTCTGGAGGGTGAATCAGAAGAAGCAGATGAAGGAGAAGGAGAAGGTGAAGTCTGGAGGGTGAATCAGAAGAAGCAGAATAAGGAGAAGGAGAAGGTGAAGTCTGGAGGGTGAATCAGAAGAAGCAGAAAAAGGAGAAGGAGAAGGTGAAGTCTGAAGGGTGAATCAGAAGAAGTAGAAGAAGGAGAAGGAGAAGGTGAAGTCTGGAGGGTGAAGCAGAAGAAGTAGAAGAAGGAGAAGGAGAAGATGAAGTCAGGAGGGTGAATCATAAGAAGCAGAAGAAGGAGAAGGAGAAGGTGAAGTCTGGAGGGTGAATCAGAAGAATCAGAAGAAGGAGAAGGAGAAGGTGAAGTCTGGAGGGTGAATCAGAAGAAGCAGAAGAAGGAGAAGGAGAAGGTGAAGTCTGGAGGGAGAAGCAGAAGAAGTAGAAGAAGGAGAAGGAGAAGGTGAAGTCTGGAGGGTGAATCAGAAGAAGTAGAAGAAGGAGAAGGAGAAGGTGAAGTCTGGAGGGTGAATCAGAAGAAGCAGAAGAAGGAGAAGGAGAAGGTGAAGTCTGGAGGGTGAATCAGAAGAAGCAGAAGAAGGAGAAGGAGAAGGTGAAGTCTGGAGGGTGAAACAGAAGAAGCAGAATAAGGAGAAGGAGAAGGTGAAGTCAGGAGGGTGAATCAGAAGAAGCAGAAGAAGGAGAAGGAGAAGGTGAAGTAAGGAGGGTGAATCAGAAGAAGCAGAAGAAGGAGAAGGAGAAGGTGAAGTCTGGAGTGTGAAGCAGAAGAAGCAAAAGAAGGAGAAGGAGAAGGTGAAGTCTGGAGGGTGAATCAGAAGAAGTAGAAGAAGGAGAAGGAGAAGGTGAAGTCTGGAGGGTGAAGCAGAAGAAGTAGAAGAAGGAGAAGGAGAAGGTGAAGTCAGGAGGGTGAATCAGAAGAAGTAGAAGAAGGAGAAGGAGAAGGTGAAGTCAGGAGGGTGAATCAGAAGAAGCAGAAGAAGGAGAAGGAGAAGGTGAAGTCTGGAGGGTGAATCAGAAGAATCAGAAGAAGGAGAAGGAGAACTTGAAGTCTGGAGGGTGAATCAGAAGAAGCAGAAGAAAGAGAAGGAGAAGGTGAAGTCTGGAGGGTGAATCAGAAGAAGTAGAAGAAGGAGAAGGAGAAGGTGAAGTCAGGAGGGTGAATCAGAAGAAGCAGAAGAAGGAGAAGGAGAAGGTGAAGTCTGGAGGGTGAATCAGAAGAATCAGAAGAAGGAGAAGGAGAACTTGAAGTCTGGAGGGTGAATCAGAAGAAGCAGAAGAAAGAGAAGGAGAAGGTGAAGTCTGGAGGGTGAATCAGAAGAAGCAGAAGAAGGAGAAGGAGAAGGTGAAGTCTGGAGGGAGAAGCAGAAGAAGTAGAAGAAGGAGAAGGAGAAGGTGAAGTCTGGAGGGTGAATCAGAAGAAGTAGAAGAAGGAGAAGGAGAAGGTGAAGTCTGGAGGGTGAATCAGAAGAAGTAGAAGAAGGAGAAGGAGAAGGTGAAGTCTGGAGGGTGAATCAGAAGAAACAGAAGAAGGAGAAGGAGAAGGTGAAGTCTGGAGGGTGAATCAGAAGAAGTAGAAGAAGGAGAAGGAGAAGGTGTAGTCTGGAGGGTGAATCAGAAGAAGTAGACGAAGGAGAAGGAGAAGGTGAAGTCTGGAGGGTGAACCAGAAGAAGCAGAAGAAGGAGAAGGAGAATGTGAAGTCTGGAGGGTGAATCAGAAGAAGTAGAAGAAGGAGAAGGAGAAGGTGAAGTCTGGAGGGTGAATCAGAAGAAGCAGAAGAAGGAGAAGGAGAAGGTGAAGTCTGGAGGGTGAATCAGAAGAAGCAGAAGAAGGAGAAGGAGAAGGTGAAGTCTGGAGGGTGAAACAGAAGAAGCAGAATAAGGAGAAGGAGAAGGTGAAGTCAGGAGGGTGAATCAGAAGAAGCAGAAGAAGGAGAAGGAGAAGGTGAAGTAAGGAGGGTGAATCAGAAGAAGCAGAAGAAGGAGAAGGAGAAGGTGAAGTCTGGAGTGTGAAGCAGAAGAAGCAAAAGAAGGAGAAGGAGAAGGTGAAGTCTGGAGGGTGAATCAGAAGAAGTAGAAGAAGGAGAAGGAGAAGGTGAAGTCTGGAGGGTGAAGCAGAAGAAGTAGAAGAAGGAGAAGGAGAAGGTGAAGTCAGGAGGGTGAATCAGAAGAAGTAGAAGAAGGAGAAGGAGAAGGTGAAGCCAGGACGGTGAATCAGAAGAAGCAGAAGAAGGAGAAGGAGAAGGTGAAGTCTGGAGGGTGAATCAGAAGAATCAGAAGAAGGAGAAGGAGAAGGTGAAGTCTGGAGGGTGAATCAGAAGAAGCAGAAGAAAGAGAAGGAGAAGGTGAAGTCTGGAGGGTGAATCAGAAGAAGCAGAAGAAGGAGAAGGAGAAGGTGAAGTCAGGAGGGTGAATCAGAAGAAGCAGAAGAAGGAGAAGGAGAAGGTGAAGTTAGGAGGGTGAATCAGAAGAAGCAGAAGAAGGAGAAGGAGAAGGTGAAGTCAGGAGGGTGAATCAGAAGAAGCAGAAGAAGGAGAAGGAGAAGGTGAAGTAAGGAGGGTGAATCAGAAGAAGCAGAAGAAGGAGAAGGAGAAGGTGAAGTCTGGAGTGTGAAGCAGAAGAAGCAAAAGAAGGAGAAGGAGAAGGTGAAGTCTGGAGGGTGAATCAGAAGAAGTAGAAGAAGGAGAAGGAGAAGGTGAAGTCTGGAGGGTGAAGCAGAAGAAGTAGAAGAAGGAGAAGGAGAAGGTGAAGTCAGGAGGGTGAATCAGAAGAAGTAGAAGAAGGAGAAGGAGAAGGTGAAGCCAGGAGGGTGAATCAGAAGAAGCAGAAGAAGGAGAAGGAGAAGGTGAAGTCTGGAGGGTGAATCAGAAGAATCAGAAGAAGGAGAAGGAGAAGGTGAAGTCTGGAGGGTGAATCAGAAGAAGCAGAAGAAAGAGAAGGAGAAGGAGAAGTCTGGAGGGTGAATCAGAAGAAGCAGAAGAAGGAGAAGGAGAAGGTGAAGTCAGGAGGGTGAATCAGAAGAAGCAGAAGAAGGAGAAGGAGAAGGTGAAGTTAGGAGGGTGAAGCAGAAGAAGTAGAAGAAGGAGAAGGAGAAGGTGAAGTCAGGACGGTGAAGCAGAAGAAGCAGAAGAAGGA
This sequence comes from Somniosus microcephalus, assembly GCF_052327205.1. Taxonomy (NCBI): domain Eukaryota; kingdom Metazoa; phylum Chordata; class Chondrichthyes; order Squaliformes; family Somniosidae; genus Somniosus; species Somniosus microcephalus. Next base: position 10,205 of record NW_028225830.1, on the reverse strand, counting down.
GAAGGAGAAGGTGAAGTCTGGAGGGTGAATCAGAAGAAGTAGAAGAAGGAGAACGAGAAGGTCAAGTCTGGAGGGTGAATCAGAAGAAGTAGAATAAGGAGAAGGAGAAGGTGAAGTCTGGAGGGTGAAGCAGAAGAAGTAGAAGAAGGAGAAGGAGAAGGTGAAGTCAGGAGGGTGAATCAGAAGAAGTAGAAGAAGGAGAAGGAGAAGGTGAAGTCAGGAGGGTGAATCAGAAGAAGCAGAAGAAGGAGAAGGAGAAGGAGAAGTCTGGAGGGTGAATCAGAAGAATCAGAAGAAGGAGAAGGAGAAGGTGAAGTCTGGAGGGTGAATCAGAAGAAGCAGAAGAAAGAGAAGGAGAAGGTGAAGTCTGGAGGGTGAATCAGAAGAAGTAGAAGAAGGAGAAGGAGAAGGTGAAGTCTGGAGTGTGAATCAGAAGAAGCAGAAGAAGGAGAAGGAGAAGGTGAAGTCTAGAGGGTGAATCAGAAGAAGCAGAATAAGGAGAAGGAGAAGGTGAAGTCTGGAGGGTGAATCAGAAGAAGCAGAAGAAGGAGAAGGAGAAGGTGAAGTCTGGAGGGTGAATCAGAAGAAGTAGAAGAAGGAGAAGGAGAAGGTGAAGTCTGGAGGGTGAAGCAGAAGAAGTAGAAGAAGGTGAAGTCAGGAGGGTGAATCAGAAGAAGCAGAAGAAGGAGAAGGAGAAGGTGAAGTCTGGAGGGTGAATCAGAAGAATCAGAAGAAGGAGAAGGAGAAGGTGAAGTCTGGAGGGTGAATCAGAAGAAGCAGAGGAAGGAGAAGGAGAAGGTGAAGTCTGGAGGGTGAATCAGAAGAATCAGAAGAAGGAGAAGGAGAAGGTGAAGTCTGGAGGGTGAATCAGAAGAAGCAGAATAAGGAGAAGGAGAAGGTGAAGTCTGGAGGGTGAATCAGAAGAAGCAGAAGAAGGAGAAGGAGAAGATGAAGTCTGGAGGGTGAATCAGAAGAAGTAGAAGAAGGAGAAGGAGAAGGTGAAGTATGGAGGGTGAAGCAGAAGAAGTAGAAGAAGGAGAAGGAGAAGGTGAAGTCAGGAGGGTGAATCAGAAGAAGTAGAAGAAGAAGAAGGAGAAGGTGAAGTCAGGAGGGTGAATCAGAAGAAGCAGAAGAAGGAGAAGGAGAAGGTGAAATCTGGAGGGTGAATCAGAAGAATCAGAAGAAGGAGAAGTAGAAGGTGAAGTCTGGAGGGTGAATCAGAAGAAGCAGAAGAAAGAGAAGGAGAAGGTGAAGTCTGGAGGGTGAAGCAGAAGAAACAGAAGAAGGAGAAGGAGAAGGTGAAGACTGGAGGGTAAATCAGAAGAAGTAGAAGAAGGAGAAGGAGAAGGTGAAGTCTGGAGGGTGAATCAGAAGAAGTAGAAGAAGGAGAAGGAGAAGGTGAAGTCTGGAGGGTGAATCAGAAGAAGCAGAAGAAGGAGAAGGAGAAGGAGAAGTCTGGAGGGTGAATCAGAAGAAGCAGAAGAAGGAGAAGGAGAAGGTGAAGTCTGGAGGGTGAAGCAGAAGAAGTAGAAGAAGGAGAAGGAGAAGGTGAAGTCAGGAGGGTGAATCAGAAGAAGTAGAAGAAGGAGAAGGAGAAGGTGAAGTCAGGAGGGTGAATCAGAAGAAGCAGAAGAAGGAGAAGGAGAAGGTGAAGTCTGGAGGGTGAATCAGAAGAATCAGAAGAAGGAGAAGGAGAAGGTGAAGTCTGGAGGGTGAATCAGAAGAAGCCGAAGAAGGAGAAGGAGAAGGTGAAGTCTGGAGGGTGAATCAGAAGAAGCAGAAGAAGGAGAAGGAGAAGGTGAAATCAGGAGGGTGAATCAGAAGAAGCAGAAGAAGGAGAAGGAGCAGGTGATGTCAGCGGGAGGAAGCAGAAGAAGTAGAAGAAGGAGAAGGAGAAGGTGAAGTCAGGACGGTGAAGCAGAAGAAGCAGAAGAAGGAGAAGGAGAATGTGAAGTCTGGAGGGTGAATCAGAATAAGTAGAAGAAGGAGAAGGAGAAGGTCAAGTCTGGAGGGTGAATCAGAAGAAGTAGAAGAAGGAGAAGGAGAAGGTGAAGTCTGGAGGGTGAAGCAGAAGAAGTAGAAGAAGGAGAAGGAGAAGTTGAAGTCAGGAGGGTGAATCAGAAGAAGTAGAAGAAGGAGAAGGAGAAGGTGAAGTCAGGAGGGTGAATCAGAAGAAGCAGAAGAAGGAGAAGAAGAAGGTGAAGTCTGGAGGGTGAATCAGAAGAAGTAGAAGAAGGAGAAGGAGAAGGTGTTGTCTGGAGGGTGAATCAGAAGAAGTAGACGAAGAAGAAGGAGAAGGTGAAGTCTGGAGGGTGAATCAGAAGAAGCAGAAGAAGGAAAAGGAGAAGGTGAAGTCTGGAGGGTGAATCAGAAGAAGTAGAAGAAGGAGAAGGAGAAGGTGAAGTCTGGAGGGTGAAGCAGAAGAAGTAGAAGAAGGAGAAGGAGAAGGTGAAGTAAGGAAGGTGAATCAGAAGAAGCAGAAGAAGGAGAAGGAGAAGGTGAAGTCTGGAGTGTGAAGCAGAAGAAGCAAAAGAAGGAGAAGGAGAAGGTGAAGTCTGGAGGGTGAATCAGAAGAAGTAGAAGAAGGAGAAGGAGAAGGTGAAGTCTGGAGGGTGAAGCAGAAGAAGTAGAAGAAGGAGAAGGAGAAGGTGAAGTCAGGAGGGTGAATCAGAAGAAGTAGAAGAAGGAGAAGGAGAAGGTGAAGTCAGGAGGGTGAATCAGAAGAAGCAGAAGAAGGAGAAGGAGAAGGTGAAGTCTGGAGGGTGAATCAGAAGAATCAGAAGAAGGAGAAGGAGAAGGTGAAGTCTGGAGGGTGAATCAGAAGAAGCAGAAGAAAGAGAAGGAGAAGGTGAAGTCTGGAGGGTGAATCAGAAGAAGCAGAAGAAGGAAAAGGAGAAGGTGAAGTCTGGAGGGTGAAACAGAAGAAGCAGAATAAGGAGAAGGAGAAGTTGAAGTCAGGAGGGTGAATCAGAAGAAGCAGAAGAAGGAGAAGGAGAAGGTGAAGTAAGGAGGGTGAATCAGAAGAAGCAGAAGAAGGAGAAGGAGAAGGTGAAGTCTGGAGTGTGAAGCAGAAGAAGCAAAAGAAGGAGAAGGAGAAGGTGAAGTCTGGAGGGTGAATCAGAAGAAGTAGAAGAAGGAGAAGGAGAAGGTGAAGTCTGGAGGGTGAAGCAGAAGAAGTAGAAGAAGGAGAAGGAAAAGGTGAAGTCAGGAGGGTGAATCAGAAGAAGTAGAAGAAGGAGAAGGAGAAGGTGAAGTCAGGAGGGTGAATCAGAAGAAGCAGAAGAAGGAGAAGGAGAAGGTGAAGTCTGGAGGGTGAATCAGAAGAATCAGAAGAAGGAGAAGGAGAAGGTGAAGTCTGGAGGGTGAATCAGAAGAAGCAGAAGAAAGAGAAGGAGAAGGTGAAGTCTGGAGGGTGAATCAGAAGAAGCAGAAGAAGGAGAAGGAGAAGGTGAAGTCAGGAGGGTGAATCAGAAGAAGCAGAAGAAGGAGAAGGAGAAGGTGAAGTTAGGAGGGTGAATCAGAAGAAGCAGAAGAAGGAGAAGGAGCAGGTGATGTCAGGGGGATGAAGCAGAAGAAGTAGAAGAAGGAGAAGGAGAAGGTGAAGTCAGGAGGGTGAAGCAGAAGAAGTAGAAGAAGGAGAAGGAGAAGGTGAAGTCAGGAGGGTGAATCAGAAGAAGTAGAAGAAGGAGAAGGAGAAGGTGAAGTCAGGAGGGTGAATCAGAAGAAGCAGAAGAAGGAGAAGGAGAAGGTGAAGTCTGGAGGGTGAAGCAGAAGAAGTAGAAGAAGGATAAGGAGAAGGTGAAGTCAGGAGGGTGAATCAGAAGAAGCAGGAGAAGGAGAAGGTGAAGTCTGGAGGGTGAATCAGAAGAATCAGAAGAAGGAGAAGGAGAAGGTGAAGTCTGGAGGGTGAATCAGAAGAAGCAGAGGAAGGAGAAGGAGAAGGTGAAGTCTGGAGGGTGAATCAGAAGAAGCAGAATAAGGAGAAGGAGAAGGTGAAGTCTGGAGGGTGAATCAGAAGAAGCAGAATAAGGAGAAGGAGAAGGTGAAGTCTGGAGGGTGAATCAGAAGAAGCAGAAGAAGGAGAAGGAGAAGATGAAGTCTGGAGGGTGAATCAGAAGAAGTAGAAGAAGGAGAAGGAGAAGGTGAAGTCTGGAGGGTGAAGCAGAAGAAGTAGAAGAAGGAGAAGGAGAAGGTGAAGTCAGGAGGGTGAATCAGAAGAAGTAGAAGAAGAAGAAGGAGAAGGTGAAGTCAGGAGGGTGAATCAGAAGAAGCAGAAGAAGGAGAAGGAGAAGGTGAAGTCTGGAGGGTGAATCAGAAGAATCAGAAGAAGGAGAAGTAGAAGGTGAAGTCTGGAGGGTGAATCAGAAGAAGCAGAAGAAAGAGAAGGAGAAGGTGAAGTCTGGAGGGTGAAGCAGAAGAAACAGAAGAAGGAGAAGGAGAAGGTGAAGACTGGAGGGTGAATCAGAAGAAGTAGAAGAAGGAGAAGGAGAAGGTGAAGTCTGGAGGGTGAATCAGAAGAAGTAGAAGTAGGAGAAGGAGAAGGTGAAGTCTGGAGGGTGAATCAGAAGAAGTAGAAGAAGGAGAAGGAGAAGGTGAAGTCAGGAGGGTGAATCAGAAGAAGTAGAAGAAGAAGAAGGAGAAGGTGAAGTCAGGAGGGTGAATCAGAAGAAGCAGAAGAAGGAGAAGGAGAAGGTGAAGTCTGGAGGGTGAATCAGAAGAATCAGAAGAAGGAGAAGTAGAAGGTGAAGTCTGGAGGGTGAATCAGAAGAAGCAGAAGAAAGAGAAGGAGAAGGTGAAGTCTGGAGGGTGAAGCAGAAGAAACAGAAGAAGGAGAAGGAGAAGGTGAAGACTGGAGGGTGAATCAGAAGAAGTAGAAGAAGGAGAAGGAGAAGGGGCAGTCTGGAGGGTGAATCAGAAGAAGTAGAAGAAGGAGAAGGAGAAGGTGAAGTCTGGAGGGTGAATCAGAAGAAGCAGAAGAAGGAGAAGGAGAAGGAGAAGTCTGGAGGGTGAATCAGAAGAAGCAGAAGAAGGAGAAGGAGAAGGTGAAGTCTGGAGGGTGAAGCAGAAGAAGTAGAAGAAGGAGAAGGAGAAGGTGAAGTCAGGAGGGTGAATCAGAAGAAGTAGAAGAAGGAGAAGGAGAAGGTGAAGTCAGGAGGGTGAATCAGAAGAAGCAGAAGAAGGAGAAGGAGAAGGTGAAGTCTGGAGGGTGAATCAGAAGAATCAGAAGAAGGAGAAGGAGAAGGTGAAGTCTGGAGGGTGAATCAGAAGAAGCCGAAGAAGGAGAAGGAGAAGGTGAAGTCTGGAGGGTGAATCAGAAGAAGCAGAAGAAGGAGAAGGAGAAGGTGAAATCAGGAGGGTGAATCAGAAGAAGCAGAAGAAGGAGAAGGAGAAGGTGAAGTTAGGAGGGTGAATCAGAAGAAGCAGAAGAAGGAGAAGGAGCAGGTGATGTCAGCGGGATGAAGCAGAAGAAGTAGAAGAAGGAGAAGGAGAAGGTGAAGTCAGGACGGTGAAGCAGAAGAAGCAGAAGAAGGAGAAGGAGAATGTGAAGTCTGGAGGGTGAATCAGAATAAGTAGAAGAAGGAGAAGGAGAAGGTCAAGTCTGGAGGGTGAATCAGAAGAAGTAGAAGAAGGAGAAGGAGAAGGTGAAGTCTGGAGGGTGAAGCAGAAGAAGTAGAAGAAGGAGAAGGAGAAGTTGAAGTCAGGAGGGTGAATCAGAAGAAGTAGAAGAAGGAGAAGGAGAAGGTGAAGTCAGGAGGGTGAATCAGAAGAAGCAGAAGAAGGAGAAGGAGAAGGTGAAGTCTGGAGGGTGAATCAGAAGAAGTAGAAGAAGGAGAAGGAGAAGGTGTTGTCTGGAGGGTGAATCAGAAGAAGTAGACGAAGAAGAAGGAGAAGGTGAAGTCTGGAGGGTGAATCAGAAGAAGCAGAAGAAGGAAAAGGAGAAGGTGAAGTCTGGAGGGTGAATCAGAAGAAGTAGAAGAAGGAGAAGGAGAAGGTGAAGTCTGGAGGGTGAAGCAGAAGAAGTAGAAGAAGGAGAAGGAGAAGGTGAAGTAAGGAGGGTGAATCAGAAGAAGCAGAAGAAGGAGAAGGAGAAGGTGAAGTCTGGAGTGTGAAGCAGAAGAAGCAAAAGAAGGAGAAGGAGAAGGTGAAGTCTGGAGGGTGAATCAGAAGAAGTAGAAGAAGGAGAAGGAGAAGGTGAAGTCTGGAGGGTGAAGCAGAAGAAGTAGAAGAAGGAGAAGGAGAAGGTGAAGTCAGGAGGGTGAATCAGAAGAAGTAGAAGAAGGAGAAGGAGAAGGTGAAGTCAGGAGGGTGAATCAGAAGAAGCAGAAGAAGGAGAAGGAGAAGGTGAAGTCTGGAGGGTGAATCAGAAGAATCAGAAGAAGGAGAAGGAGAAGGTGAAGTCTGGAGGGTGAATCAGAAGAAGCAGAAGAAAGAGAAGGAGAAGGTGAAGTCTGGAGGGTGAATCAGAAGAAGCAGAAGAAGGAAAAGGAGAAGGTGAAGTCTGGAGGGTGAAACAGAAGAAGCAGAATAAGGAGAAGGAGAAGGTGAAGTCAGGAGGGTGAATCAGAAGAAGCAGAAGAAGGAGAAGGAGAAGGTGAAGTAAGGAGGGTGAATCAGAAGAAGCAGAAGAAGGAGAAGGAGAAGGTGAAGTCTGGAGTGTGAAGCAGAAGAAGCAAAAGAAGGAGAAGGAGAAGGTGAAGTCTGGAGGGTGAATCAGAAGAAGTAGAAGAAGGAGAAGGAGAAGGTGAAGTCTGGAGGGTGAAGCAGAAGAAGTAGAAGAAGGAGAAGGAGAAGGTGAAGTCAGGAGGGTGAATCAGAAGAAGTAGAAGAAGGAGAAGGAGAAGGTGAAGTCAGGAGGGTGAATCAGAAGAAGCAGAAGAAGGAGAAGGAGAAGGTGAAGTCTGGAGGGTGAATCAGAAGAATCAGAAGAAGGAGAAGGAGAAGGTGAAGTCTGGAGGGTGAATCAGAAGAAGCAGAAGAAAGAGAAGGAGAAGGTGAAGTCTGGAGGGTGAATCAGAAGAAGCAGAAGAAGGAGAAGGAGAAGGTGAAGTCAGGAGGGTGAATCAGAAGAAGCAGAAGAAGGAGAAGGAGAAGGTGAAGTTAGGAGGGTGAATCAGAAGAAGCAGAAGAAGGAGAAGGAGCAGGTGATGTCAGGGGGATAAAGCAGAAGAAGTAGAAGAAGGAGAAGGAGAAGGTGAAGTCACGACGGTGAAGCAGAAGAAGCAGAAGAAGGAGAAGGAGAAGGTGAAGTCTGGAGGGTGAATCAGAAGAAGTAGAAGAAGGAGAAGGAGAAGGTCAAGTCTGGAGGGTGAATCAGAAGAAGTAGAATAAGGAGAAGGACAAGGTGAAGTCTGGAGGGTGAAGCAGAAGAAGTAGAAGAAGGAGAAGGAGAAGGTGAAGTCAGGAGGGTGAATCAGAAGAAGTAGAAGAAGGAGAAGGAGAAGGTGAAGTCAGGAGGGTGAATCAGAAGAAGCAGAAGAAGGAGAAGGAGAAGGAGAAGTCTGGAGGGTGAAGCAGAAGAAGTAGAAGAAGGATAAGGAGAAGGTGAAGTCAGGAGGGTGAATCAGAAGAAGCAGAAGAAGGAGAAGGAGAAGGTGAAGTCTGGAGGGTGAATCAGAAGAATCAGAAGAAGGAGAAGGAGAAGGTGAAGTCTGGAGGGTGAATCAGAAGAAGCAGAGGAAGGAGAAGGAGAAGGTGAAGTCTGGAGGGTGAATCAGAAGAAGCAGAATAAGGAGAAGGAGAAGGTGAAGTCTGGAGGGTGAATCAGAAGAAGCAGAATAAGGAGAAGGAGAAGGTGAAGTCTGGAGGGTGAATCAGAAGAAGCAGAAGAAGGAGAAGGAGAAGATGAAGTCTGGAGGGTGAATCAGAAGAAGTAGAAGAAGGAGAAGGAGAAGGTGAAGTCTGGAGGGTGAAGCAGAAGAAGTAGAAGAAGGAGAAGGAGAAGGTGAAGTCAGGAGGGTGAATCAGAAGAAGTAGAAGAAGAAGAAGGAGAAGGTGAAGTCAGGAGGGTGAATCAGAAGAAGCAGAAGAAGGAGAAGGAGAAGGTGAAGTCTGGAGGGTGAATCAGAAGAATCAGAAGAAGGAGAAGTAGAAGGTGAAGTCTGGAGGGTGAATCAGAAGAAGCAGAAGAAAGAGAAGGAGAAGGTGAAGTCTGGAGGGTGAAGCAGAAGAAACAGAAGAAGGAGAAGGAGAAGGTGAAGACTGGAGGGTGAATCAGAAGAAGTAGAAGAAGGAGAAGGAGAAGGTGAAGTCTGGAGGGTGAATCAGAAGAAGTAGAAGAAGGAGAAGGAGAAGGTGAAGTCTGGAGGGTGAATCAGAAGAAGCAGAAGAAGGAGAAGGAGAAGGAGAAGTCTGGAGGGTGAATCAGAAGAAGCAGAAGAAGGAGAAGGAGAAGGTGAAGTCTGGAGGGTGAAGCAGAAGAAGTAGAAGAAGGAGAAGGAGAAGGTGAAGTCAGGAGGGTGAATCAGAAGAAGTAGAAGAAGGAGAAGGAGAAGGTGAAGTCAGGAGGGTGAATCAGAAGAAGCAGAAGAAGGAGAAGGAGAAGGTGAAGTCTGGAGGGTGAATCAGAAGAATCAGAAGAAGGAGAAGGAGAAGGTGAAGTCTGGAGGGTGAATCAGAAGAAGCCGAAGAAGGAGAAGGAGAAGGTGAAGTCTGGAGGGTGAATCAGAAGAAGCAGAAGAAGGAGAAGGAGAAGGTGAAATCAGGAGGGTGAATCAGAAGAAGCAGAAGAAGGAGAAGGAGAAGGTGAAGTTAGGAGGGTGAATCAGAAGAAGCAGAAGAAGGAGAAGGAGCAGGTGATGTCAGCGGGATGAAGCAGAAGAAGTAGAAGAAGGAGAAGGAGAAGGTGAAGTCAGGACGGTGAAGCAGAAGAAGCAGAAGAAGGAGAAGGAGAATGTGAAGTCTGGAGGGTGAATCAGAATAAGTAGAAGAAGGAGAAGGAGAAGGTCAAGTCTGGAGGGTGAATCAGAAGAAGTAGAAGAAGGAGAAGGAGAAGGTGAAGTCTGGAGGGTGAAGCAGAAGAAGTAGAAGAAGGAGAAGGAGAAGTTGAAGTCAGGAGGGTGAATCAGAAGAAGTAGAAGAAGGAGAAGGAGAAGGTGAAGTCAGGAGTGTGAATCAGAAGAAGCAGAAGAAGGAGAAGGAGAAGGTGAAGTCTGGAGGGTGAATCAGAAGAAGTAGAAGAAGGAGAAGGAGAAGGTGTTGTCTGGAGGGTGAATCAGAAGAAGTAGACGAAGAAGAAGGAGAAGGTGAAGTCTGGAGGGTGAATCAGAAGAAGCAGAAGAAGGAAAAGGAGAAGGTGAAGTCTGGAGGGTGAATCAGAAGAAGTAGAAGAAGGAGAAGGAGAAGGTGAAGTCTGGAGGGTGAAGCAGAAGAAGTAGAAGAAGGAGAAGGAGAAGGTGAAGTAAGGAGGGTGAATCAGAAGAAGCAGAAGAAGGAGAAGGAGAAGGTGAAGTCTGGAGTGTGAAGCAGAAGAAGCAAAAGAAGGAGAAGGAGAAGGTGAAGTCTGGAGGGTGAATCAGAAGAAGTAGAAGAAGGAGAAGGAGAAGGTGAAGTCTGGAGGGTGAAGCAGAAGAAGTAGAAGAAGGAGAAGGAGAAGGTGAAGTCAGGAGGGTGAATCAGAAGAAGTAGAAGAAGGAGAAGGAGAAGGTGAAGTCAGGAGGGTGAATCAGAAGAAGCAGAAGAAGGAGAAGGAGAAGGTGAAGTCTGGAGGGTGAATCAGAAGAATCAGAAGAAGGAGAAGGAGAAGGTGAAGTCTGGAGGGTGAATCAGAAGAAGCAGAAGAAAGAGAAGGAGAAGGTGAAGTCTGGAGGGTGAATCAGAAGAAGCAGAAGAAGGAAAAGGAGAAGGTGAAGTCTGGAGGGTGAAACAGAAGAAGCAGAATAAGGAGAAGGAGAAGGTGAAGTCAGGAGGGTGAATCAGAAGAAGCAGAAGAAGGAGAAGGAGAAGGTGAAGTAAGGAGGGTGAATCAGAAGAAGCAGAAGAAGGAGAAGGAGAAGGTAAAGTCTGGAGTGTGAAGCAGAAGAAGCAAAAGAAGGAGAAGGAGAAGGTGAAGTCTGGAGGGTGAATCAGAAGAATCAGAAGAAGGAGAAGGAGAAGGTGAAGTCTGGAGGGTGAATCAGAAGAAGCAGAAGAAAGAGAAGGAGAAGGTGAAGTCTGGAGGGTGAATCAGAAGAAGCAGAAGAAGGAAAAGGAGAAGGTGAAGTCTGGAG